>NC_069506.1:295884302-296056802 GCF_027579735.1 Bombina bombina | reverse complement strand
ATCATGATTTGCAGCATATTTTTCTCTTCGCTCCCTGTTCATTGAGGCTCCCTTTAACGCCAATACGCTGCCTTCTATCACTGCTTTAAATATTTCTCTCTCCACTCCCACCCCTGTATCCCTATCGCTCATTCACATACTTAAATTAACTTATCTTGCTCTTTTTAAAAGATGCCTCTCCTTTTTACCTGACATCTAAATTGCTTTAAGTCACTGTTCCTTCTCCTGTTTTCCCTTAAACGAATTACTAATGACATCTTGTTCAATCATACCCTCACTGCAGGCACTTTGAAAGTAATGTGCCCCATACAAACCTTTTAACCTATTACCGAGTATATTTCCCAATTGAATCAGTGCCACCACAGGTGTAATGGCTAATCATTTGACTTACACCTGCTCTGATGTACTTAGCGTCCGTGATCTGTGTTGGATGATGGATAATTCCTGTTTATTACATTGTCCGATGGATCAGTTTTGCCTGCATCTGACATGATTAGTGTATTTAAGGAAATAAGAGATGCAAAGAATAAGCGTATCTGTAGGGTGGTGTAAGCACCAGGCAACTCCAGCTCTATAGCCAGAGCTGACGTGAGATTCGCCCTATATAAGCCGATTTGCGCTTGGTGCTGCTGCAGCAATACGTAGTAGCACAATAAAAGCACGATGAGTGCGGTTGTGCTGCGGTATTTTGTCTGTTTAGTACCACAGCCCCTTTAGTACCTGTGTGTTGAAAAGAGATGAAAAAGATTTTCTCAGCACCAAAATTAGTTCAGAAAACATTTCAAGAACAAGTTTCATGATTCATGTAGAACATACGTTATTTATTTAATCTTGGTCTACCTTTATTTTGTTTCATTACATGACAAAATACTTAGGTAGGCTCAAAAGTGTCCATGGGGCTTAGGCACTATATAAATGCCATTATTAAAAACATTGCTGCTAACACTACTGCCATATAGTGCACCAGATACGTGCAAGCTCCTGAGCTTACCTGAGTATGCTCTCATGGAGAACCTGGCCACCAGGAGGTGGCAAAGACACTCCAGCCAAAGGCTTAAATACCTTCCCCACTTCCCTCATCCCCCAGTCATTCTTTGCCTTTCGTCCCAGGAGGTTGGCAGAGTAATGTCAGATGATTTAGATAGTTTCTTATGGAGGGTAGTACTCTTCGGCATGGAACTGGAGTTTTAAGTAGTCCTGTCAGCCTCTCAGTGAGAGCATGGGTGAAAGTTAGAGTCCGGAGATGCATGGAGAGTCTTTCTGCAAAACCATCCCAACTCATATTAACAGCTCCACAAGCAATCATAGTTTCGCTGCGTGCTTTTTTTTTTTTTTCAAGTCCATGGCAGAAGCGACGCTACTATCTGTCACACTTGAAAGGACGTGTTCCTGTTCCACGGCGTAGATTCCAGTAGGATCGTTTCATTTTACATTTATCATGGATGTATTGTAATTACAACCTTTTTATCCGAGAGGGGCTATAACCTTACAGGGATAACTTTAACATTGGGTCTCAGTGAGGCTCCTTTTTGGATCTTGGAATCAATGGTTAATATCTACTGAGGGGGGTTATTGAACAGGGGGGTTTATAATCATGTTTATGTGATTCTGTCTGCTACTGTGTAGTGTTGCTTCGGCTTATGGCTATTTTGAAACATAATGGCCTATGTCTAGTGACGCAGCCTTTACAGTCGGGCACGCTTTTGCATGGACTGCACAGTTTACCTTGTGACCGGGCGTGGCCACATTTTGGCTCTCCTTTTCCGCTTTCCTGACCGTGTGGCAACGGAGAAATCCTGGTGTCTGGTTCCCTGGAGGTGGTGAGTCCCCAGCCATTGGGGGTGTAAGGTGCCATTTCGATTTTTCTTATTGGTCCATTTGTTATTCAATATCCCAGTTATGGAGGATTCTGATTTTTTTGGCCTGGGTGATACATGCCCATCAGTTATGTTCCGAATGCCTTTTTAGAGTGCTCTGTTCCTCGGGATCGTGGAATCGGGTGCCCACTGAGCCATCCGCCTCTGGGTATTCTATTTCCCACGAGGCGAGTTCCCTACCACCAACTCTTACTACGCATGCAGGTAACCCAAACGCTACTTATCCTTCTATGGAGTGTGGCCTGTTCCCACCGGAGGTTTCAACACTGTTCCGCATGGCCATATCTTTGGCGCTGGTGCATCTGCACCTCCCGGGAGTGTGCTTACGATATTGTCCGTGTTCCGTTAACCGGGGCTTGTCAGGCGTGGGTTCGCCTGGTCCAGTTCAGCCCTCTGGGGGAGCGACTGCCCCTGAGGCCTCAGGGGGTCAGCCTGCGTGGCCGGTGTTTTCTTTTGTCCCGGCAGAGGTATGTTGCACCTTTCGTTATAGACTGGCGCACCTTCATTTTCTACTGAGGCACGTTTTGGTGTTGCTGGAGGATCCCGCTCTTAATGGGTCTGGGTATTCTCAGTCTTAATCTTCGACTGGCTTGCTTGCATAGACATAAGGGGATGAAGTAATCTTCTTATAGTCTTTGTTATTTGTGTATTCTTTTCCAGTTCTGAGCTTGGAAGTCTCGGACCCCTGTTGGGCTGGTCCTGCGGGTCTCTCCGTTCTTCCTGGGCGATAACCTATGGGTTGCCTTCTCTTTTATTTTAATCCGGTGAGGATGACTTTTATTTAGTCTAAAGCTCATGTTGTGTGATGTTTCCTTCGGAAACCTTCTTCTCTGGAATTGATACTCGCGATTTTGTGGTCGCACTGTTTACTTTGAGGACGTACTAGTCTAATGTTCTGTCTGACTGTTCTTTATCCCTCCATCTCGGGGGAGACTTTATGTGGCCTTGACAGTGCTGGGGCTCTTGGTTTCCTGACTGGGTACAAATCCTTCTGTCTTTGAGGCCTAGTTCAGACACGTGGTGCCTTTTTATGTTCGACTAGTCCGGTGAGGGCGCCTAGTGATCACAATATGATTTGTGTTTACACATGGGGGATTGATTCAGTCCTCATTCGCCTTTCAAGATGGTGGGCCGGGACTCTGTTGAGATCCGCGGCAACATGCTCAGTCTTTTCCGATTTTTCTGGGAACTAGAGTGTTCCTTCCCGTTGTGGGTTGGAGACTTGGAGGATTTAGGTCCTTCATATCGCCGTTCTTACGGTTTTGCCTTTCATGGTCTCTTTGGAAGTGTCCTTTTAGGACTTGTTCCTTTTAGAGGCTCTCTTCCTTTGGGTCAAGACTTTCTGGGCTTCGTCCGTTTTTTCTGGTGGCTTTGGCCGCTTAATTAGGAAGTGAAGGTTGTGAGGCTCTGTCTTCCTTCGGGAGTTAGTCATCTCCATATCAGGGGCAATAGAAGGTGTTGTCTCTTTTTCCAAGCTTTTTGCTTAGGGGATGTTTTTCTGCCTGAGTTTGGGATGCTTTACATTCTTCTCCCTTGGGTGTGGTCCTCTGGAACGTTAATCTGAAAAGATTATGGAGACTAGCCTTTCTTTTCTACTCTCTTTTCGGGTGACTCTGTTCTCGTTCTCATTTCCCTTTGTGCTGCTCTTGGGGCCTTTGGGCTCTAGAGAAATTGTGTGACTTTGTTGCAGCCTAGCACCTTGTTGGCGGGGTGTTGAAATCCGGCCAAGGGTGTTCTCTTCTCTTTGGGCTGGGAATTACAAGTGAGTCCTTCACCCATTATCATCCCCTTTGAGGTCTGATTGCTTCAGACGGAGTATCTTGTGTTCCCTGGGGGTGTCGTTCGTTCTACGATGATTCTGGGTCCCGGGTCCAGGGTTCTTGTCTTGGATCCTTCTTGGATGTCTGGAGACTTATGACCCTGTGGACTAGTTCGGGACGACCTATTTTTTTCAAGGACCCTATGTTGCAGCATAGGGGCTAGCTCATTGGGCTTGTAAGCAGGAAGGCCAGAGTTCACATCCACCTTCGGGTACTGGTCATAAACTTTAAGGCCTGACTTGTCCTTCAGACGTAGTGTGCTCCTCTTCATGGGCAGTTTTTTTCCTGTTGGGTCAACAGTGGTGTCTGGATGATTTTTTCATTCGGTCCATGGTTTGATCATACTATGGCTTCATGTCTTGTGGACATGTACACTGTTCTTATCTGTGCCCTTCCCTTTTGAGGGGATAGTTTGTCTTCCTTATGAGCTGGGGTTTCCTATCTCTGGAGGGTCAGTGTCCTGCCCTGTGTGTAGGAGGTTGGATCAGGTGGCTTATTTCTGTAAGGGGCAGCATCTGCTGCTCTGTGGGCTCTGTTCCACCTGTTGGAAATTGATCTCTCTACGTAGAGACTGTCTAAGAGAGTTGTGACAGGTCTTCCTACAGATCTATTGCACTTTTCTCTGTTCCAGGTCCTAGGGGGTTCTCCTTGGGAGTGCCTTATTTTTGAGGAGCAGATTGGGTTGGCACCCAAACTCTGTTGGGCTGGGTGAGTCCTCCCTTTTTTCTTTCCATTCCCTGGGGGCTTGTGGTTGGGGTCTTTCTGTCTCCCCTGTCTATCAGATATGTCTGTCGCTTGGGCTGGTCCAGTGTTGGAGCAGGATCTGAGATCTGGTGCTCTGCTATTTTTTCCTCGGATCATTCAAGGTACGGTAAGCCTCTTTGAGGTTTCTCCTTTCTCCACGTTCAAGATTTGTGGGAAGGACTGGCGACTCTTAGCCTGCGACGTTATCCGTTGGTTAGTGGATCCTATCTTCAGCTGCTTTCTACTTGCCCTGCAAGTATTTAAGTTTCAGAGTCATTTTTAGATGACTGCAACGTGCAGTGTTTTTGCTTCAGGTGTTTTTTTCGTCAGACCTATCTGAGCTTGCTGCACGAGGTTTCGTTTCGAAATATTTCAGTATTCTGAGCTACCTTTTTGTGACTTGGGGACCTTTGTCTTCAGTTGCTTCTAGAGTGCGGCTGCACTGTGTTAGGGGAAGATCCTCTCTCTGTTTCAGACTCCCGGCCTTATCCCGTGGTTTTTGGGTTTTGGGCGTTGCCCTTTCCTGTTTCTATGAGACTGGTTGGGTCTCTGTTAGCCTGACCCGGTTTTTCTGTTTTTTTGCTCTGTGTTTGTGCCCTTTTTATGTTTTTTTTTCCTGGAGTTCCTTATGCTCAGCTAGCTCAGCATACTAATGCACTGTGGCTACTCTGCACTGTAGCAAACCGAGGGTTGCAAGTTCGATCCCCGGCGAGGTCTGCTCAGCCTTTCCTCCTTTCGAGGTTGATAAAATGAGCAGCGCCTTGAGTCCCTTAAGGGGGATTAGCCGTGTTTTACAAGTACAATCATGTTTTCTCTGTGTCGTTTCTTCTTTGTGGAAGAATACGGTAGTTTGTTCCCTTTCTTTAGTAAGGGGTGTGTTATTGGAGACTGACTGCTGGGCAACGGTGTCTCTTGGAGGCTGTTTACTCAGTCAAGTCTAGTTCCTGCGATCTCTAGCAAGGCTTGTGGACTATCTGCAAGTCAGTGTCCATGGGCCTTTTCCTTTTTTCTTCTACTAGATACAAGTCCACGGATTCATCCTTACTTGTGGGATATTATCCTCCTGCGAACAGGAAGTGGCAAAGAGCACCACAGCAGAGCTGTCCATATAGCTCCTCCCTTGACTCCACCCCCCAGTCATTCTCTTTGCCTATACTAAGTAATAGGAAGAGGTAAAGTGAAAGAGGTGATAAAATGATAGTTTTTATTTTATTCAAGCAAGACTTTTTTATTTTAAATGGTACCGGTGAGTGCTATTTTCCTCAAGCAGCAAATGGAAGAAGATTTCTGCCTGGAGGTTGATGATCTTAGCAGTGGTTACTAAGATTCAGAGCAGTTCCCACAGAATGGCTGAGGAGTACTTGAGAAGCTTCAGTGTGGGGAACGGTCTTCATGCTACAAGCATTGAGGTATGTTCAGTCATTTTTTTCTGAAGAGACTGGGGTATTTTAGAACGGGCTGACATAGTTCCCATGAGGGAAGGGGCAAGCAGTAATCCTACAGGCAATGAAGGAATGTTACTGGGACCTGTTATATTATGGGCTATAATTTAAAAGACACTGGTTGCATAATGTTTGTGTGCAAACGATTTATGTGCAGGGGCAAATAACGTTTTTTTTTCTGATCTAACGTTTGTGTGTTTGATGGCACTGGAGGGTTTCACATGGCTGACAAATTGTACTGGGTATATGAAACCCACATGGCTAGTTCCTATAACGCTTTGGAGCGTTTTTTTCACTAGGCTGAGACATGTATGATGGGCGGGGCCTAATTTCACTCCTTAGATGCGCAGTTGTATTTCATATAGAGGCAGCAAGCTCCAGCTCCGGTGGGCCTCAACTGAAGAGATAGCCTTATCGAAGTGATAGTGTCGTTCTCAGACCCAAGAGGGCAGGTAGGCGCCACAGCAGAGCTGTGGCGAGGTGCAAGGGGTTGATAGTTTATTTGCATAACGTTTTTTTTTTTTTTTGTCCTTTCTCCAAGAAGGATTGGAGAAGGGATTATTAGCTAGTTCCTTAAAGGGACAGATTTCTGCTTTGTCAATCTTACTACACAAGCGTCTGGCGGATATGTCAGGCTTTAGTTGGAATCAAGCCTGTGTTTAAACCTGTTGCTCCACCATGAAGTTTGAATTTAGTTCTAAATGTTCTTAAAGGGGTTCCGTTTGAACCCATGCATTCCATAGATATTAAGCTTCTATCTTGGAAAGTTCTGTTTTTAGTTGCTATCTCTTCTGCTCGAAGAGTTTCTGAGCTTTCTGCATTACAATGCGACTCGCCTTATCTTATATTCCATTCTGATAAGGTGGTTTTGCGCACTAAACCTGGATTCCTTCCTAAGGTTGTTTCAAATAAGCATATTAATCAGGAAATTGTTGTTCCTTCTCTATGTCCTAATCCTTCTTCTAAGAAGGAGCGTCTGTTACATAACTTGGACGTGGTTCGTGCCTTGAAGTTTTACTTACAAGCAACCAAGGATTTCCGTCAAACATCTTCTTTATAGCCTGTGTTTAAACCTGTTGCTCCGCCATGAAGTTTGAATTTAGTTCTAAATGTTCTTAAAGGGGTTCCGTTTGAACCCATGCATTCCATAGATATTAAGCTTCTATCTTGGAAAGTTCTGTTTTTAGTTGCTATCTCTTCTGCTCGAAGAGTTTCTGAGCTTTCTGCATTACAATGCGACTCGCCTTATCTTATATTCCATTCTGATAAGGTGGTTTTGCGCACTAAACCTGGATTCCTTCCTAAGGTTGTTTCAAATAAGCATATTAATCAGGAAATTGTTGTTCCTTCTCTATGTCCTAATCCTTCTTCTAAGAAGGAGCGTCTGTTACATAACTTGGACGTGGTTCGTGCCTTGAAGTTTTACTTACAAGCAACCAAGGATTTCCGTCAAACATCTTCTTTATTTGTAGTTTATTCTGGAAAGCGTAGGGGTCAAAAAGCTACGGCTACCTCTCTCTTTCTTTTTGGCTGAAACGCATCATCCGTTTGGCATACGAGACTGCTGGACAGCAGCCTCCTGAAAAACTTACAGCTCATTCTACTAGAGCGGTGGCTTCCACATGGGCTTTTAAAAACGATGCTTCTGTTGAACAGATTTGTAAGGCTGCGACTTGGTCGTCGCTTCATACTTTTTCCAAATTTTATAAATTTGATACTTTTGCTTCTTCTGAGGCTATTTTTGGGAGAAAAGTTCTTCAAGCAGTGGTGCCTTCTGTTTAGGTATCTGTCTTGTCCCTCCCGTTCATCCGTGTCCTGTAGCTTTGGTATTGTATCCCACAAGTAAGGATGAATCCGTGGACTCGTCGTATCTAGTAGAAGAAAAGGAAATGTATGCTTACCTGATAAATTGATTTCTTCTACGATACGACAAGTCCACGGCCCTCCCTGTCATTTTAGACAGATTATATTTTTGTTTTCAAACTTCAGTCACCTCTGCACCTTTTATAGTTTCTCCTTTTTCTTCCTATACCTTCGGTCGAATGACTGGGGGGGTGGAGTCAAGGGAGGAGCTATATGGACAGCTCTGTTGTGGTGCTCTTTGCCACTTCCTGTTAGCAGGAGGATAATATCCCGCAAGTAAGGATGAATCCGTGGACTCGTCGTATCGTAGAAGAAATCAATTTATCAGGTAAGCATAAATTTCCTTTTTCAAAGTTGTTCTCGGCTTCGGACGAAGCAGGATTTTGTTGGGTAGGGGTTTTCAGGCCTGGTGCCCTCAGAATGGGCTGCCTCTTGTTCCCTCCCGTTTTTGCATTCAGTGTCCTCTATAGCTTAGGTATTGTTCTCCCAAAAGTAATGAATGCAGCTGTGGACTCTTTCCATTTATGAAGAAAAACTTAAATTATGCATACCTGATGATAATTTTCTTTTCTTCAGATGGAAAGAGTCCACAGCTCCCCGCCCGTATTTTTTCTATGGGGCGACTGTTATTTTTGGGCACCTTTTCACCCTGATATTTCTCCTACTGTTCCTTGTTCCCTCAGCAGAATGACTGGGGGATGAGGGAAGTGGGGGGGAAGTATTTAAGCCTTTGGCTGGGGTGTCTTTGCCTCCTCCTGGTGGCCAGGTTCTGAATTCCCAAAAGTAATGAATGCAGCTGTGGACTCTTTCCATCTGAAGAAAAGAAAATTATCAGCCCACAATAATTTAAGTTTTTCGCCAAATTTACCTATATGAAGAGGTACATTTGATAAGTAAACTAGTTAATGTATAGAATTGTAGGCTGTATCTACATTATGACGGGATTACGCTTAACTTCCCTTTAATTGCCTTGGTCTCTGTCTCATTGACACTTCAGGGTTCCAGCTGTATTCTTGCCCATCTGAATATGTGAAAATCCTTAGCTCCATGTAAATGGTCTGTCCTAGCTGTCTTGTAATATTGTCTTGTTTATGGCAGCGTATAGCATACATGTAAATATAAGCAAAAGAAACACAGTAAACATTAATATTTGTTTTAACCCTGAAAGCCAGTTTACCGAGTTGTAAATGTAAACGGTGTAGTACCAAACCGAATGGGTCTTTATAAAGTAACTGGCACTAATGCTCATACGTACAGGATTATTTGCTATACTGATAGCTGCACATTGTGCCCAAAGCTTTTTGTGCATCAGACGACCTTACATCCCTTTGCTAATTCATTTCGACCTGACCCAGAGCAATTCATTTCTCATTGGCTGATAAAGACAGTGCTATTGGTGGACAGAGACACACCTCCACAGGAAGGAAAACAAAGAGGGTAGGAGAATTGAGTTTTGAAAAATTAGAAATGAATGAATAAATATATAATTTTAATAACATTTTAAAATACTGTATTTTAGATGCAATAAGGAAAAAATACTGTTAATGACGGTATCTCACAAAAACACCACTCTGCGGTCTTACTGAAGTCTGATGAAGGCTGATACAGAAGCCTTTCCATAGTTTCTTTGTGGTTATGTGTGGCCCTCAGAACATGTTCTTTGCTAGACAGTTTTTAACAATAAACTTTTTAATCTCTGTTGTTAATTTCACTTGGTTAGGAATAAACATTTGGCATTTTCTTGAGGTTATCTTAATGAATTATTTTTTTATGGCTGCTGTCCTTCCCTCTCTGCAGCACATTGCACTTCTCTCCTCCCCTTCAGCCCCATGTCCTGTCCTTTCCTCTCTGCAGCACATTGCACTTCTCTCCTCCCCTTCAGCCCCATGTCTTGTCCTTTCCTCTCTGCAGCACATTGCACTTCTCTCCTCCCCTTCAGCCCCATGTCTTGTCCTTTCCTCTCTGCAGCACATTGCACTTCTCTCCTCCCCTTCAGCCCCATGTTTTGTCCTTCCCTCTCTGCAGCACATTGCACGTCTCTCCTCCCCCTCAGCCCCATGTTCTGTCCTTCCCTCTCTGCAGCACATTGCACGTCTCTCCTCCCCTTCAGCCCCATGTTTTGTCCTTCCCTCTCTGCAGCACATTGCACGTCTCTCCTCCCCCTCAGCCCCATGTTCTGTCCTTCCCTCTCTGCAGCACATTGCACGTCTCTCCTCCGCTTCAGCCCCATGTTCTGTCCTTCCCTCTCTGCAGCACATTGCACTTCTCTCCTCCCCTTCAGCCCCATGTCCTGTCCTTCCCTCTCTGCAGCACATTGCACTTCTCTCCTCCCCCTCAACCTCATGTCCTGTCCTTCCCTCTCTGCAGCACATTGCACTTCTCTCCTCCCCTTCAACCCCATGTCCTGTCCTTCCCTCTCTGCAGCACATTGCACTTCTCTCCTCCCCCTCAACCTCATGTCCTGTCCTTCCGTCTCTACAGCACATTGCACTTCTCTCCTCCCCTTCAGCCCCATGTTTTGTCCTTCCCTCTCTGCAGCACATTGCACGTCTCTCCTCCCCCTCAGCCCCATGTTCTGTCCTTCCCTCTCTGCAGCACATTGCACGTCTCTCGTCCGCTTCAGCCCCATGTTCTGTCCTTCCCTCTCTGCAGCACATTGCACTTCTCTCCTCCCCTTCAGCCCCATGTCCTGTCCTTCCCTCTCTGCAGCACATTGACCTTCTCTCCCCCCCTTCAGCCCCATGTCCTGTCCTTCCCTCTCTGCAGCACATTGCACTTCTCTCCTCCCCTTCAGCCCCATGTCTTGTCCTTTCCTCTCTGCAGCACATTGCACTTCTCTCCTCCCCTTCAGCCCCATGTCTTGTCCTTTCCTCTCTGCAGCACATTGCACTTCTCTCCTCCCCTTCAGCCCCATGTTTTGTCCTTCCCTCTCTGCAGCACATTGCACGTCTCTCCTCCCCCTCAGCCCCATGTTCTGTCCTTCCCTCTCTGCAGCACATTGCACGTCTCTCCTCCGCTTCAGCCCCATGTTCTGTCCTTCCCTCTCTGCAGCACATTGCACTTCTCTCCTCCCCTTCAGCCCCATGTCCTGTCCTTCCCTCTCTGCAGCACATTGACCTTCTCTCCCCCCCTTCAGCCCCATGTCCTGTCCTTCCCTCTCTGCAGCACATTGCACTTCTCTCCTCTCCTTCAGCCCCATGTCCTGTCCTTCCCTCTCTGCAGCACATTGCACTTCTCTCCTCCCCTTCAGCCCCATGTCCTGTCCTTCCCTCTCTGCAGCACATTGCACTTCTCTCCTCCCCTTCAGCCCCATGTCCTGTCCTTCCCTCTCTGCAGCACATTGCACTTCTCTCCTCCCCTTCAGCCCCATGTCCTGTCCTTCCCTCTCTGCAGCACATTGCACTTCTCTCCTCCCCCTCAACCTCATGTCCTGTCCTTCCCTCTC
Source organism: Bombina bombina (assembly GCF_027579735.1). Taxonomy (NCBI): domain Eukaryota; kingdom Metazoa; phylum Chordata; class Amphibia; order Anura; family Bombinatoridae; genus Bombina; species Bombina bombina. The sequence goes on along the minus strand of NC_069506.1, from coordinate 296,045,611 downwards.
TGCAGCACATTGCACGTCTCTCCTCCGCTTCAGCCTCATGTCCTGTCCTTCCCTCTCTGCAGCACATTGCACGTCTCTCCTCCGCTTCAGCCTCATGTCCTTCCCTCTCTGCAGCAAATTGCACGTCTCTCCTCCGCTTCAGCCTCATGTCCTTTCTTCTCTGCAGCACATTGCACGTCTCTCCGCTGTAAATTTCCCAAACAAGCTATCAGATTTAAAGGTTACAGAATTAAAGGGATAGTAAACCCCAAAATGTTCTTTTATGATTCAAATAGAGCATACAATTTTAACAACTTTCCAATTTAATTCTATTATCAAATTTTCTTCATTCTCTTGTTATCCATTGCTGAAGGGACAGCATTGCACTACTGACAGGAAGCTGAAAATATCTATTTAGCCAATCACAAGAGACAAATGTGTGCAGGCACCAATTAGCAGCAACTCCCACTAGTGTATGATATGTGCGTATTCATTTTTTTACAAGGGATACTAAAGAACGAAGCACATTTGAAAATAGAAGTGAATTTAAAAGTGTCTTAAAATGACCTGCTCTATCTGAATCATGCAAGTTTAAATTTGACTTTCCTATCCTTTTAACTTTTTGGTGTTGGGCAACACAATTTTTACACAAAAGCAAGTGGTGTTTAATGTTCTGACTGCATACCAGCTAATGACATCCTGTTCAATCATGGAAAGCGAGCTAGATATTTAGTAATCTATCTTACGCTAACAGTCGTGTGTATGTATAGCAGTGCGTCTGTGAGTGTAATATTACAACCGTGTGTATGTACAGCAGTGCGTCTGTGAGTGTAAGCTTACAGTTGTGTGTATGTATAGCAGTGCGTCTGTGAGTATGAGCTTACAGTCGTGTGTATGTATAGCAGTGCGTCTGTGAGTGTAAGCTTAGAGTCGTGTGTATGTATAGCAGTGCGTCTGTGAGTATGAGCTTACAGCTGTGTGTATGTACAGCAGTGTGTCTGTGAGTGTAACCTTACAGCTGTGTGTATGTACAGCAGTGTGTCTGCGAGTGTAACCTTACAGCCGTGTGTATGTACAGCAGTGCGTCTGTGAGTGTAAGCTTAGAATCGTGTGTATATATAGCAGTGCGTCTGTGAGTGTAAGCTTACAGTTGTGTGTATATATAGCAGTGCGTCTGTGAGTATGAGCTTACAGTCGTGTGTATGTATAGCAGTGCGTCTGTGAGTTTAAGCTTACAGTTGTGTGTATATATAGCAGTGCGTCTGTGAGTATGAGCTTACAGTCGTGTGTATGTATAGCAGTGCGTCTGTGAGTTTAAGCTTACAGTTATGTGTGTGTGTGTGTGTGTATAGCAGTGTGTCTGTGAGTTTAAGCTTACAGTTGTGTGTATGTATAGCAGAGCGTCTGTGAGTTTAAGCTTACAGCTGTGTGTATGTATAGAAGTGTGTCTGTGAGTTTAAGCTTACAGCTGTGTGTATGTATAGAAGTGTGTCTGTGAGTTTAAGCTTACAGTTGTGTGTATGTATATCACTCCATCTGTGAGTGTAAGCTTACAGTTGTGTGTATGTATAGCAGTGTGTCTGTGAGTGTAAGCTCACAGTTCAGTGTATGTATAGTAGTGTCTGTGAGTTTAAGCTTACAGTTGTGTGTATCTATAGCAGTGTGCCTGTGAGTGTAAGCTTACAGTTGTGTGTATGTATAGAAGTGTGTCTGTGAGTGTAAGCTTACAGCTGTGTGTATGTATAGCAGTGCGTCTGTAAGTGTAAGCTTACAGTTGTGTGTATGTATAGTAGTGTCTGTGAGTATAAATTCAAGGCCAAAACACGTCGACCTTAGACTATACAGCTCGTGTTTCCTGACAGTGGGACAACCCGGTAAGCCTAATACTTCTATAGGAAGGCCTGGTTCCTCTGGTATTGCACTATTTCTGTTTTTATTTTAACAGGTTTTCTGCGAAAAATATATAAACATATATAAAGATTATATAAACAAGAATTTTCTAAATACATATTTTCTGGAAACTATTGACTTTTTTTTAAACATATACACTTCCTTTGGGATCATATAATTATTTTATTTTTGTATCATATATACTTAACCACTCTACTTTTGGACACACACACACAGACATATATATATATATATATATACACTGTGTATGTATGTATATATGTATGTATTTATATATATATATATATATATATATATATATATATATATATATACATATATATATATATATATATATATATATATATATATATACAATGTGTGTGTATATATATATATATATATATATATATATATATATACTGTGTGTGTATATATATATAAGCCAGGGAGTCTCATTCTATTATGAAGAGTAAAAGCAGGAATGTTTCAGCCCTCTGTGGCAAAAGGATTTAGAGTAGGACCAGTCGAATTGGGGTACCTTGTAAGCGGTGACTGGCTAAGCAAAATATGGCCATATTGTGTGACTAAGTTCCCAATATTTTTAAAAAAAAGATAGTTGTCTCTTGATGTATATGCAGGCAATTTTTGCAGCTGTAAAAAATATGTTGTTCTTTTGAAAATGGATGTGCGCTGATACCTCTTTGTTTGTGTAATTACTGGGTCATATTGGCAGCACTCCCAGATGTTGATTTAAACTTTTTGTAAGGTGTGCTAAAAAAACAAATTTTGTAGTTATATATATATATACTGTGTGTGTGTGTGTGTATATATGTGTGTATATATATATATATATATATATATATATATATATATATATATATATATAAATATAAATATAAAATTTTGTTTTTATACATTTTTTGGACACTTTTAACAGGATGAATTCCACACTATTTTCTGTGGATATGGGTCATTGACACCTTTTAAGTGTACACTAAATCTTTTTTTTTAATTATTTTTCTTTTTTACCGTTTTTGGATATACACTGGACTGAGTATTATTTTGTACTATTTGTTGTCATTTTAATTATATAAAGTTTTAAAGTTTTTTTGGAATAAATTTTCATTGCTTGCACACTTTAACCTCACCAGGCGTTCCTTATACATCTTCACTACTTTCTTTAGCAATCTTGTTAGGTGATCATTCACTTAGTGAGTTTGTGTGCTACTTTTGGCTCTTTATACTATATTCTATATCTGTTGCGTGTCTACAGACTACAAGACAGGAGCTAAGTTTGAATATCTTTGTGTAGCTACTCTGATTGGCCAGCTTGAACTTACCTTTATTCCTGTTTTGCAGATTTCCACCGCAGTAAAGTTTCTACAAAACCCCAGGGTCCGTCAGAGCCCAGTAGCCACCAGGAAGGAATTTCTAAAGAGAAAAGGTACGATGTGTGAACAGAAATTTCCCCAAAACCTCAAATTACATCAATACCCAACTAGGATGTTTCGCATTGTGTTCCTCATCTACGTGATGTGTATAGTTTACTCCACTCCACACTGACGTTGTGCCCCTTACAAGTGGCCCCTCTAATCAGCTTAAAGGGACACTGAACCTATTTTTTTTCTTTCAATTTTAAGCAATTTCTAATTTACTGATATTATCAATTTTTCTTTGTTCTCTTGCTATCTTTATTTGAAAAAGAAGGCATTTAAGCTTTTTTTTTGGTTCAGTACTCTAGACAGCACTTTTTGATTTTTGGATCAATTTATCCACCAATCAGCAAGAACAACCCAGGTTGTTCACCAAAAATGGGCCGGCATCTAAACTTACATTCTTGCATTTCAAATAAAGATACCAAGAGAATGAAGAAAATTTGATAATAGGAGTAAATTAGAAAGTTGCCTACAATTTCATGCTCTATCTGAATCACGAAAGAAAAAATTTGGGTTCAGTGTCCCTTTAACTGTAGATTAGTGAGTCTATGCTCTGTCCTTAGGGACTCCATATAACCAGGATGTGCATATATCCTAGCGCAGTGAGTTACCTAGAGTCTCTTCCTTTTTAATAACGCATCTGTGCTCTTGGAAAGTATAGGCTGAAATTCTGGGCAGCTGGGTATCTCCTTTCAAACACTGTGTTGTTACCTACTGAATAATTCACCATTTTATTACATATGTTCAGCACCTTACACCTTTTGTCTGTGCTAATTCACTTTATATTGCCCATACCTATCTGTACGGCATAGCCTCACTTATCCTTGTCTATCCTTGTATTCTCATATTCTCAACCATTATTGTATCCTTATACTTGTGTACCCATCTGTGTATCCTCACACAGGCATGTATATTCATCTGTCTGTTAACCCTCATCCACACATGTATCCTCCTCCTTTCTGTGTATCCTTATATATCAGTGTATACTTATTCATCCATTTGTCTGTGTATCCTTAACCATGTATCCTTACCCTCCTGGGATTCCACATCCATGTAGCCCCTTCTGTCTGCATATTCTCATGTGTTTGTGAGTCCTCATCCTCATGTGTCTGTGTCCTCTTATCCCTTCATGTATCCTTATTCTCATGTGTCTGTGTGTCCTCATCCTCATGTGTCTGTGTGTCCTCATCTTCTCATGTATCCTCATGTGTCTGTGTATCCTCATCCCTTCATGTATCCTCATGTGTCTGTGTATCCTCATCTACTTATGTATCCTCATGTGTCTGTGTATCCTTATCTACTCATGTATCCTCATGTGTCTGTATATCCTCATCCACTCATGTATCCTCATGTGTCTGTGTATCCTTATCTACTCATGTATCCTCATCTTCATGCATCCTCATACTTGTGTCTGTGTATCTTCATCCACTCATGTATCCTCATGTGTCTGTGTGTCCTCATCCTCTCATGTATCCTCATGTGTCTGTGTGTCCTCATCCTCTCATGTATCATCATGTGTCTGTGCATCCTCATCTACTCATGTATCGTCATCCTCATGTGTCTGTGTATCCTCATCCCTTCATGTATCCTCGTGTGTCTGTGTATCCTCATCCACTCATGTATCCTCATCCTCATGTGTCTGTGTATCCTTAACTACTCATGTATCCTCATGTGTCTGTGCATCCTCATCCACTCATGTATCCTCATACTCATGTGTCTGTGTATCCTCATCTACTCATGTATTGTCATCCTCATGTGTCTGTGTATCCTCATCCCTTCATGTATCCTCATCCTCATGTGTCTGTGTATCCTCATCTACTCATGTATCCTCATCCTCATGTGTCTGTGTATCCTCATCTACTCATGTATCGTCATCCTCATGTGTCTGTGTATCCTCATCCCTTCATGTATCCTCGTGTGTCTGTGTATCCTCATCCACTCATGTATCCTCATCCTCATGTGTCTGTGTATCCTTAACTACTCATGTATCCTCATGTGTCTGTGCATCCTCATCCACTCATGTATCCTCATACTCATGTGTCTGTGTATCCTCATCTACTCATGTACCCTCATCCTCATGTGTCTGTGTAGCCTCATCCTCTCATGTATCCTCATCCTCATGTGTCTGTGTATCCTCATCCCTTCATGTATCCTCATTTGTCTGTGTATCCTCATCTACTCATGTATCCTCATGCCTCTGTGTATCCTCATCCCTTCATGTATCCTCATGTTTCTGTGTATCCTCATCTACTCATGTATCCTCATGTGTCTGTGTTTCCTCATCTACTCATGTATCCTCATCCTCATGTGTCTGTGTAGCCTCATCCTCTCGTGTATCCTCATCCTCATGTGTCTGTGTATCCTCATCCCTTCATGTATCCTCATGTGTCTGTGTATCCTCATCTACTTATGTATCCTCATGTGTCTGTGTATCATTATCTACTCATGTATCCTCATCTTCATGCATCCTCATACTTGTGTCTGTGTATCTTCATCCACTCATGTATCCTCATGTGTCTGTGTGTCCTCATCCTCATTTGTCTGTGTATCCTTATCTACTCATGTATCCTCATCCTCATGTGTCTGTGTAGCCTCATCCACTCATTTATCCTCATCCTCATGTGTCTGTGTATCCTCATGTGTCTGTGTATCCTCATCCACTCATGTATCCTCATCCTCATGTGTCTGTGTATCCTCATCTACTCATGTATCCTCATGTGTCTGTGTATCCTCAACCCTTCATGTATCCTCATTATGTGTCTGTGTATCCTCATCTACTCATGTATCCTCATGTGTCTGTGTATCCTCATCTACTCATGTATCCTCATTTGTCTGTGTATCCTTATCTACTCATGTATCCTCATCCTCATGTGTCTGTGTATCTCATCTACTCATGTATCGTCATCCTCATGTGTCTGTGTATCCTCATCCCTTCATGTATCCTCGTGTGTCTGTGTATCCTCATCCACTCATGTATCCTCATCCTCATGTGTCTGTGTATCTCATCTACTCATGTATCTTCATCCTCATTTGTCTGTATATCCTCATCCACTCATGTATCCTCATCCACTCATTTATCTTCATCATCATATGTCTGTGTATCCTCATGTGTCTGTGTATCCTCATCCACTCATGTATCCTCATCATCCTGTGTCTGTGTATCCTCATCATCCTGTGTCTGTGTATCCTCATCATCCTGTGTCTGTGTATCCTCATCCCTTCATGTATCCTCATGTATCTGTGTATCCTCATCTACTCATGTATCCTCATTCTCATATGTCTGTGTATCCTCATCTACTCATGTATCATCATCCTCATGTGTCTGTGTATCCTTATCTACTCATGTATCATCATGTGTCTGTGCATCCTCATCCACTCATGTATCCTCATGTGTCTGTATATCCTCATCTATTCATGTATCCTCATGTGTCTGTGTATCCTTATCTACTCATGTATCCTCATTCTCATATGTCTGTGTATCCTCATCCACTCATGTATCCTCATCCTCATGTGTCTGTGTATCCTCATCCACTCATGTATCCTCATGTGTCTGTATATCCTCATCTATTCATGTATCCTCATGTGTCTGTATATCCTCATCTATTCATGTATCCTCATGTGTCTGTGTATCCTTATCTACTCATGTATCCTCATGTGTCTGTGTATCCTTATCTACTCATGTATCCTCATCCTCATGTGTCTGTGTATCCTCATCCCTTCATGTATCCTCATCTACTCATATATCCTCATCCTCATGTGTCTGTGTATCCTCATCCACTCATGTATCCTCATTCTCATGTGTCTGTGTATCCTCATCTACTCATGTATCCTCATGTGTCTGTGTATCCTCATCTACTCATGTATCCTCATGTGTCTGTGTATCTTCATCCACTCATGTATCCTCATGTGTCTGTGTGTCCTCATCCTCTCATGTATCCTCATGTGTCTGTGTGTCCTCATCCTCTCATGTATCATCATCATGTGTCTGTGCATCCTCATCTACTCATGTATCCTCATGTGTTTGTGTATCCTTATCTACTCATGTATCCTCATCCTCATGTGTCTGTGTAGCCTCATCCACTCATTTATCCTCATCCTCATGTGTCTGTATAGCCTCATCCACTCATTTATCCTCATCCTCATGTGTCTGTGTATCCTCATCTACTCATGTATCGTCATCCTCATGTGTCTGTGTATCCTCATCCCTTCATGTATCCTCATGTGTCTGTGTATCCTCATCCACTCATGTATCCTCATCCTCATGTGTCTGTGTATCCTTATCTACTTATGTATCCTCATGTGTCTGTGTATCCTCATCCACTCATGTATCCTCATACTCATGTGTCTGTGTATCCTCATCTACTCATGTATTGTCATCCTCATGTGTCTGTGTATCCTCATCCACTCATGTATCCTCATCCTCATGTGTCTGTGTATCCTCATCTACTCATGTATCCTCATCCTCATGTGTCTGTGTATCCTCATGTGTCTGTGTATCCTCATCTACTCATGTATCCTCATGTATCTGTGTATCCTCATCCACTCATGTATCCTCATCCTCATGTGTCTGTGTATCCTCATGTGTCTGTGTATCCTCATCTACTCATGTATCCTCATGTATCTGTGTATCCTCAACCCTTCATGTATCCTCATCATGTGTCTGTGTATCCTCATCTACTCATGTATCCTCATGTGTCTGTGTATCCTCATCTACTCATGTATCCTCATCCTCATTTGTCTGTGTATCCTTATCTACTCATGTATCCTCATCCTCATGTGTCTGTGTATCTCATCTACTCATGTATCTTCATCATCATTTGTCTGTGTATCCTCATCCACTCATCTATCCTCATCATGTGTCTGTGTATCCTCATCCACTCATGTATCCTCATCATCCTGTGTCTGTGTATCCTCATCCTCATGTGTCTGTGTATCCTCATCCCTTCATGTATCCTCATGTGTCTGTGTATCCTCATCTACTCATGTATCCTCATTCTCATATGTCTGTGTATCCTCATCTACTCATGTATCTTCATGTGTTTGTGTATCCTTATCTACTCATGTATCCTCATGTGTCTGTGCATCCTCATCCACTCATGTATCCTCATCCTCATGTGTCTGTGTATCCTCATCCACTCATGTATCCTCATCCTCATGTGTCTGTGTATCCTTATCTACTCATGTATTCTCATGGGTCTGTGTATCCTCATCTACTCATGTATCCTCATCCTCATGTGTCTGTGTATCCTCATCATCATGTGTCTGTGTATCCTCATCCACTCATGTATCCTCATCCTCATGTGTCTGTGTATCCTCATCTACTCATGTATCCTCATCCTCATGTGTTTGTGTATCCTCATCTACTCATGTATCCTCATGTTTCTGTGTATCCTCATCCACTCATGTATCCTTATGTGTCTATGTATCCTCATCCACTCATGTATCCTCATGTGTCTGTGTATCCTCATCTACACATGTATCCTCAATCCTTCATGTATCCTCATCCTCATGTGTCTGTGTATCCTTATCTACTCATGTATCCTCTGCCACTCATGTATCCTCATCATCATGTGTCTGTTTATCCTCATCCACTCATGTATCCTCATCCTCATGTGTCTGTGTATCATCATCCACTTATGTATCCTCATCCTCATGTGTCTGTGTATCCTCATCTACTCATGTATCCTCATCCTCATGTGTCTGTGTATCCTCATCCCTTCATGTATCCTCATCCTCCCATGTATCCTCATCTACTCATGTATCCTCATCTTCATGTGTCTGTGTATCCTCATCTATTCATGTATCCTCATGTGTCTGTGTATCCTCATCTGTCTGTGTATCCTCATCTACTCATGTATCCTCATCCTCATGTGTCTGTGTATCCTCATCTACTCATGTATCCTCATCCTTGTGTCTGTGTATCCTCATCTACTCATGTATCCTCATGTGTCTGTGTATCCTCATCCTTGTGTCTGTGTATCCTCATCTACTCATGTATCCTCATCCTCATGTGTCTGTGTATCCTCATCCCTTTATGTATCCTCATCCCTTTATGTATCCTCATCCTCATGTATTTGTGTATCCTCATCTACTCATGTATCCTCATCCTCATGTGTCTGTGTATCCTCATCTACTCATGTATCCTCATCCTCATGTGTCTGTGTATCCTCATCCCTTTATGTATCCTCATCCCTTTATGTATCCTCATCCCTTTATGTATCCTCATCCTCGTGTATCTGTGTATCCTCATCTACTCATGTATCCTCATCCTCATGTGTCTGTGTATCCTCATCTACTCATGTATCCTCATCCTCATGTGTCTGTGTATCCTCATCCCTTTATGTATCCTCATCCCTTTATGTATCCTCATCCTCGTGTATCTGTGTATCCTCATCTACTCATGTATCCTCATCCTCATGTGTCTGTGTATCCTCATCTACTCATGTATCCTCATCATCATGTGTCTGTGTATCCTCATGTTTCTGTGTATCCTCATTTGTCTGTGTATCCTCATCTACTCGTGTATCCTCATCCTCATGTGTCTGTGTATTCTCATCTACTCATGTATCCTCATCATCATGTGTCTGTGTATCCTCATGTGTCTGTGTATCCTCATGTGTCTGTGCATCCTCATCTACTCGTGTATCCTCATCCTCATGTGTCTGTGTATTCTCATCTACTCATGTATCCTCATCATCATGTGTCTGTGTATCCTCATGTGTCTGTGTATCCTCATCCTCATTTGTCTGTGTATCCTCATCTACTCATGTATCCTCATGTATCTGTGTAACCTCATGTGTCTGTGTATCCTCATGTGTCTGTGTATCCTCATGTGTCTGTGTATCCTCATCTACTCATGTATCCTCATCATCATGTGTCTGTGTATCCTCATGTTTCTGTGTATCCTCATTTGTCTGTGTATCCTCATCTACTCATGTATCCTCATGTGTCTGTGTATCCTCATCTACTCATGTATCCTCATGTGTCTGTGTATCCTCATGTGTCTGTGTATCCTCATCCACTCATGTATCATCATCCTCATTTGTCTGTGTATCCTCATCTACTCGTGTATCCTCATCCTCATGTGTCTGTGTAACCTCATGTGTCTGTGTATCCTCATCTACTCGTGTATCCTCATGTGTCTGTGTATCCTCATCTACTCATGTATCCTCATCATCATGTGTCTGTGTATCCTTATCCACTCATGTATCCTCATGTGTCTGTGTATCCTCATGTGTCTGTGTATCCTCATGTGTCTGTGTAACCCCATGTGTCTGTGTATCCTCATCTACTCGTGTATCCTCATCCTCATGTCTGTGTATCCTTATCTACTTATGTATCCTCATCCTTGTGTCTGTTTAAATTGTGTGTGTTGTATATAGTAATAGGTAGAGGAGTAGTTTGAAATTACTACTGAATTCTTTGCTTCTTCATAACACATTCTGTACTTATGACAGACAAATGTTACACATTAGCAGCTTACAGTGACATGCAGTTCCACTGAGAGTATGCTGACATACCTGCTTGGTTATGCAGAAACCTTATGAATTTATGATCGTATTGTCTGTGACATTCTGGTGTTAGTCCTATTTTAGAGGTATGGCCATCTTTCAGATATGGCTTGTCCAGTTGTCACCCCCTCTCCACAAATGCGAACAGATCAATAATTAGCTGGTAAACTCCTTCTGTGATTTGCTTCTCTGGTTGTAACATCATCAAACCAGTAATCCTGTGTGACTTCATGTTTATAGTCCCACTGTGAGGTGCAGTGTCATTTCTTCTTTTTAATGGGCGTCAGGGTTGAGGCAAGTTCACAATTCATATTATTTTATTTTCCTTTGAAATGCTTAAAGGGACATAATACTCATATGCTAAATCACTTGAAACTGATGCAGTATAACTGTAAAAAGCTGACAGGAAAATATCACCTGAGCATCTCTATGTAAAAAAGGAAGATATTTTACCTGTGCCCTGTGTGTGCTCTGTAGTCCCGCAGGCCCTGTGTGTTCTCTGTAGTCCCGCAGACCCTGTGTGTGCTCTGTAGTCCCGCAGACCCTGTGTGTGCTCTGTAGTCCCGCAGACCCTGTGTGTGCTCTGTAGTCCCGCAGACCCTGTGTGTGCTCTGTAGTCCCGCAGACCCTGTGTGTGCTCTGTAGTCCCGCAGACCCTGTGTGTGCTCTGTAGTCCTGCAGGCCCTGTGTGTGCTCTGTAGTCCCGCAGGCCCTGTGTGTGCTCTGTAGTCCCGCAGGCCCTGTGTGTGCTCTGTAGTCCCGCAGGCCCTGTGTGTGCTCTGTAGTCCCGCAGGCCCTGTGTGTGCTCTGTAGTCCCGCAGGCCCTGTGTGTGCTTTGTAGTCCCGCAGACCCTGTGTGTGCTCTGTAGTAGCACAGGCCCTGTGTGTGCTCTGTAGTCCCGCAGGCCCTGTGTGTGCTCTGTAGTCCCGCAGACCCTGTGTGTGCTCTGTAGTCCCGCAGACCCTGTGTGTGATCTGTAGTAGCACAGGGCCTGTGTGTGCTCTGTAGTCCCGCAGGCCCTGTGTGTGATCTGTAGTAGCACAGGGCCTGTGTGTGCTCTGTAGTCCCGCAGACCCTGTGTGTGATCTGTAGTAGCACAGGGCCTGTGTGTGCTATGTAGTCCCGCAGACCCTGTGTGTGATCTGGAGTCCCACAGACCCTGTGTGTGCCCTGTAGTCCTGCAGGCCCTGTGTGTGCTCTGTAGTCCCACAGACCCTGTGTGTGCCCTGTAGTCCTGCAGGCCCTGTGTGTGCTCTGTAGTCCCGCAGACCCTGTGTGTGCTCTGTAGTCCCGCAGACCCTGTGTGTGCTCTGTAGTCCTGCAGGCCCTGTGTGTGCTCTGTAGTCCCGCAGGCCCTGTGTGTGATCTGTAGTAGCACAGGCCCTGTGTGTGATCTGTAGTCCTGCAGGCCCTGTGTGTGCTCTGTAGTCCGCAGGCCCTGTGTGTGCTCTGTAGTCCCGCAGACCCTGTGTGTGCTCTGTAGTCCCGCAGACCCTGTGTGTGCTCTGTAGTCCCACAGGCCCTGTGTGTGCTCTGTAGTCCCGCAGGCCCTGTGTGTGCTCTGTAGTCCCGCAGGCCCTGTGTGTGCTCTGTAGTCCCGCAGGCCCTGTGTGTGCTCTGTAGTCCCGCAGGCCCTGTGTGTGATCTGTAGTCCCGCAGGCCCTGTGTGTGCTCAGTAGTCCCGCAGGCCCTGTGTGTGCTCTGTAGTCCCGCAGGCCCTGTGTGTGCTCTGTAGTCCCGCAGGCCCTGTGTGTGCTCTGTAGTCCCGCAGGCCCTGTGTGTGCTCTGTAGTCCCGCAGGCCCTGTGTGTGCTCTGTAGTCCCGCAGGCCCTGTGTGTGCTCTGTAGTCCCGCAGGCCCTGTGTGTGCTCTGTAGTCCTGCAGGCCCTGTGTGTGATCTGTAGTCCCGCAGGCCCTGTGTGTGCTCTGTAGTCCCGCAGGCCCTGTGTGTGATCTGTAGTCCCGCAGGCCCTGTGTGTGCTCTGCAGTCCCGCAGGCCCTGTGTGTGCTCTGTAGTCCCGCAGGCCCTGTGTGTGCTCTGTAGTAGCACAGGCCCTGTGTGTGCTCTGTAGTCCTGCAGGCCCTGTGTGTGCTCTGTAGTCCCGCAGGCCCTGTGTGTGCTCTGTAGTCCCGCAGGCCCTGTGTGTGCTCTGTAGTAGCACAGGCCCTGTGTGTGCTCTGTAGTCCCGCAGGCCCTGTGTGTGATCTGTAGTCCCGCAGGCCCTGTGTGTGCTCTGTAGTCCCGCAGGCCCTGTGTGTGCTCTGTAGTAGCACAGGCCCTGTGTGTGATCTGTAGTCCCGCAGGCTCTGTGTGTGCTCTGTAGTCCCGCAGACCCTGTGTGTGCTCTGTAGTCCCGCAGGCCCTGTGTGTGCTCTGTAGTCCCGCAGGCCCTGTGTGTGCTCTGTAGTCCCGCAGGCCCTGTGTGTGCTCTGTAGTCCCGCAGGCCCTGTGTGTGCTCTGTAGTCCCGCAGGCCCTGTGTGTGCTCTGTAGTCCCGCAGGCCCTGTGTGTGCTCTGTAGTCCCGCAGGCCCTGTGTGTGCTCTGTAGTCCTGCAGGCCATGTGTGTGCTCTGTAGTCCCGCAGGCCCTGTGTGTGCTCTGTAGTCCTGCAGGCCATGTGTGTGCTCTGTAGTCCCGCAGGCCCTGTGTGTGCTCTGTAGTCCCGCAGGCCCTGTGTGTGCTCTGTAGTCCCGCAGGCCCTGTGTGTGCTCTGTAGTCCCGCAGGCCCTGTGTGTGCTCTGTAGTAGCACAGGCCCTGTGTGTGATCTGTAGTCCCGCAGGCCCTGTGTGTGCTCTGCAGTCCCGCAGGCCCTGTGTGTGATCTGTAGTCCCGCAGGCCCTGTGTGTGCTCTGTAGTCCCGCAGGCCCTGTGTGTGCTCTGTAGTCCCGCAGGCCCTGTGTGTGATCTGTAGTCCCGCAGGCCCTGTGTGTGATCTGTAGTCCTGCAGGCCCTGTGTGTGCTCTGTAGTCACGCAGGCCCTGTGTGTGATCTGTAGTCCTGCAGGCCCTGTGTGTGCCCTGTAGTCCCGCAGGCCCTGTGTGTGCCCTGTAGTCCCGCAGGCCCTGTGTGTGCCCTGTAGTCCCGCAGGCCCTGTGTGTGCCCTGTAGTCCCGCAGGCCCTGTGTGTGCCCTGTAGTCCCGCAGGCCCTGTGTGTGCCCTGTAGTCCCGCAGGCCCTGTGTGTGCCCTGTAGTCCCGCAGGCCCTGTGTGTGCCCTGTAGTCCCGCAGGCCATGTGTGTGATCTGTAGTCCCGCAGGCCCTGTGTGTGCCCTGTAGTCCCGCAGGCCCTGTGTGTGCCCTGTAGTCCCGCAGGCCCTGTGTGTGCCCTGTAGTCCCGCAGGCCCTGTGTGTGCTCTGTAGTCCCGCAGGCCCTGTGTGTGATCTGTAGTCCCGCAGGCCCTGTGTGTGCCCTGTAGTCCCGCAGGCCCTGTGTGTGCTCTGTAGTCCTGCAGGCCCTGTGTGTGCCCTGTAGTCCCGCAGGCCCTGTGTGTGCCCTGTAGTCCCGCAGGCCCTGTGTGTGCTCTGTAGTCCTGCAGGCCCTGTGTGTGATCTGTAGTCCCGCAGGCCCTGTGTGTGCTCTGTAGTCCTGCAGGCCCTGGGTACTTGGGCAGTTGTAGCCATATTTGTTCATTTTTTTCTTCATTTATCATATCATCCACCCACCAAGGCCCAGATGCTAGTGCAAATGTTAAAGGGGGATCCTATTTTAATAACTAATTTGTTGGAACATCTTATTGCAATACAGTTAAACTGTAAGTAAATGTGCATCCCAGGCACACTTCTGAGCAGGTGATTGGCGCCCACAATTACATGTCACTCCTGATTGGCTAACTGGCTGTATCGGGATTGACAGCACAACTTTAAACGGACATCAAACCGTATCAGATTGTAATACAAAATGTTTAATTATGTGTAGTGGAAAAGTTTCAATATACGTTCATTATTTATTTTGTCTCATTTTACTGTAATTTAACTCCACCAAGTTTCTATTAAAGGGACACTGATCCCAAAAAAATTTCTTCAGTGATTTAGATAGAGCATGCAATTTTAAGCAATTTTTTTAATTTACTCCTATTATCAATTTTTCTCCGTTCTCTTGCTATCTTTATTTGAAAAATAAGGAATCTAAGCTAAGGAGCCAGCCAATTTTTGGTTCAGTACGCTGGACAGCACATGTTTATTGGTGGGTGAATTTAACCACCTATTGGTGGGTTAATTTAACCACCAATCAGCAAGAACAACCCAGGTTGTTCACCAAAAATGGGCCGGCATCTAAACTTACATTCTTGCTTTTCAAATAAAGATACCAAGAGAATGAAGAACATTTGATAATAAGAGTAAATTAGAAAGTTGCTTAAAATTGCATGCTCTATCTAAATCATAAAAGAAAAGATTTGGGTTCAGTGTCCCTTTAAGTAACGGTGCTGCCATGTTCGTACCTAGATTTCCCTGCATCTAATCTCTTCTGCTAAGTACAATTATGGATGGACTTGGGCAATAAAATGTCGAAACACTGAACTGTTCAAACCATGGCTGACAGGAAAACCCTAAAAGTCACTTTAACATGGTCATATCCGTAAGTCATTGTTTGCACAGTTCAGTGATTGTACTGTTTTATATCTGTCCTTATTTGTCCTCAGCAAAAGAGATTAGATAAGGGAAACCTAGGTTTCAACATGGTGTTTTCTATACCTTTATAACTTTGAAGTTATTACATCAATATTTAAAGGGACACTGAACCCAAATTTTTTCTTTCGTGATTCAGATAGAGCAGCAATTTTAAGCAACTTTCCAATTTACTCCTATTATCAATTTTTCTTTGTTCTCTTGCTATCTTTATTTGAAAAAGAAGGCATCTAAGCTTGTTTCTCGGTTCAGAACTCTGGATGGCACTTTTTTATTGGTGGATGAGTTTATCCACCAATCAGCAAGGACAACCCAGATTGTTCACCAAAAATGGGCCTGCATCTAAATTTACATTCTTGCATTTCAAATAAAGATACCAAGAGAATAAAGGAAATTTGATAATAGGAGTAAATTAGAAAGTTGCTTAAAATGTCATGCTCTATCTGAATCACGAAAGAAAAAATTTGGGTTCAGTGTCCCATTAAGCAACTTATATAAGTTATAAATAAATGTAAAATAATACTACATCTGCATATACTTTTTAGGCTAATCTGTGCTTTGAATACATATTAAATGGACACTCAAGTCAAAATCAAACTGTCAGGATTCAGATAGAGCAGCAATTTTAGAACAACTTTCCAATGAATTATCATTAACAAAATGTGCAGTCTTTTTAAATGTACACTTTTTTAGTCACCCACTCCTACTGAGCATGAATAAATGTCTATGCATTTGTGATTGGCTGATGCCTATCACATGGTACGTCTATGCATTTGTGATTGGCTGATGACTGTCACATGATACAGGAGGAGTCGAAATAGACATCACTTTACAATTTCTATTGCATTGATTTGTTGATTATGCAAATCTACTGTATTTACTGGTCCTTTAAAAATGTAACAATTGACTGTTTTTACACATTTTGGCAAGGTGCATTTATTTTGTGAATTAGAGCATTTTATGATTAGCATAATGCACAGCTTTAAGGAAGATTTTTGGTGAAGTAAAATGGCTAACTACCTAGGCCCAATACAGTTATTTCTGTAAAGATTTAGTCCCTGGAAAAGATGCTGAATATAAAACTGTATATAGGTATACAGATATAATAGATTAATACTGTACATGTCTGTGTATAATATACGTTTTGTTATAAACTCCAGTGTCTGAGGTTACCAAGGTAACTTCACAGCTTTCATATGACTCTGGGGACACATCAATTCTTGCACCCCCGACACCTAATATTACAATTGCTCATGAAAATAATATCCAGAAAGGGCGAGAGGAAATAATTAAATTGAGGGGAAAAATCAGATTAGAGCTGGTTTTTTATTTAAAGGGACAGTCAGTCAAGGCATATTTAATATTCTGTTACTGTTTTGCCTTGATTTTTAAGAGACAGTAGACACCAATTTTCATATAACTGCATGTAATAGACACTACTATAAAGAAGAATATGCACAAATACTGATATAAACATCAGTATAAAACCTTTTAAAATCTCGCTCCCAGTTTAGCACTGTTGATGAGGTTAGGCTGGGACACCTACTGAAAGGGACTGGGAAAACAAGAAGAGCAGATACTTTCCCCGTTCCCTGCATATGAAAAGACAGATAGCACAAACAGGAGCCAGCAGAAGTCTGTAAATAAGCGGATACATCTGACACTGTGGGGTTTGGTTAGGACTCTGAAAAGCATCACAACGTTATTAAAAAATAAGCAAAACTATGGGGTCGATTTATCAAAGGCTTCGCAAGCCTTTCGACGCCCCTACGAATGCAGGTTCTCACAAGATTGACAGCTCCTGCCCGCGCGTGATTTGCTGTGCACGGGCAAGGGGGCGTGAATGCATGCGAGTGCAAAATAGTGCTCATGTGCAATGCTGAATTCCACGAGAGGCAAGCTGCGGCGGACTGGGGCGCTTATATGCGCCCCTGTCCGCCGCAGCTTGATAAATCAAACCCTATATATTGTTACAAAAACACCCCCAGATGGGCTATATAATAAATGGATCATCTACAAAACATTTATGCAAAGAAAACTCTAGTGTACAATGTCCTTTTAAGGGGTTTATTGTTCATGTAGATTTCAGCACATATTTCCCCTGTATTGTGAAACAGCAAATCTCACAGTTTAATATAAATAATCATACTGACAAATTAAAAGGAACTCAATGTGGAAACAGAATCAGTGCTGTTTTTACAGGACAGTAATATCAGAATATCATGCTCATTTAACCCTTTGTCTGCCTGGAAAGTAAAGTTCAAATGAATCTTTCATAGTTTATATAGAGTATGTAATTTTAAACAACTTTCCATTTTACTATTAAATTTGCTTTGTTTTCTAGGTATCCTTTGTCAAAGAGTAAACCTAGGTAGGCACGTCTTTACCACTTTATGACAGGGGTGTTTGCAACAATGCTTGCAGTAATGTTATACAATGTTGCAAACACTGCTGCTGAGCTCCTATGAGCCTACCTGGGTTAACTCTTTAACAAAGGACACCTGGAGAACAAAGTCAATTTGATAATAAACATAAATTTGAATGTTTGTACTTGCTAAACCCCAGAGCTTTATTTAAGGATGAGCTGACTTTATTCTTGAATCTGTTTTGTATAAATGTTAACCAATGATAATCTAGGCCCTGGTTAATTAGACTCTCCTTGACTTTTCAACCCCCTTCTGCCAGATATTGTCAGCTCACAAACAGATATCACAACACATACAGTGGCCATGTATGTATGTCACTTCTGATCGGCCCACTGAATGTGTCCTGTCTAGCGGCTGCTCCAATGCTAGGGTTGATTGACTAGTTACAAGAGACATTAGTGCTAAATTAAATAAGGCTTTAGTGAATTGTATTACTTCAATGAGAAATCCGTCTCACCCTGACCAGATCTCTCTCTTCCTCTTTTTACTGTTTAGAATGTAGCTTTGATAATCAGGGTCGGCTCCAGAACAAATGAAATGGGGGGGCATTTTTGTTTTCACGAGGGGGCACGCATTTTCAAAGCATGTATGTGAGTCAAAATAAGAGCATACCTACATATTCTGCAGGAACGTGTAGCTTCTGGCTGGCTTATCCCCAACTATTAACATTTGGAGAATATCTGCTAAATCACTAGTTAAAATAATGAAGTCTAAATCCTATGCAGTGCACTAAAACGGAGCCATTAAACGTGAGACTCCCAGTGCAATAGCTCCTTAAAAACATTTCACCCCTTAATCACCATGATCCAAAACCCTTAAACTCATTCTCAATCATGTCCCCTAAACAGCCAAGCACCCCAACCCCCCAATGCAATTAACCCCTTTGTTTGCAATAGCAGGGAGTATACTAGGTTTTCAGGTACTGGTAATTTTGTAGATTAGATTTAGCTATAACTGTTTCGCAATAACTAACGGATATCATGCTACTTAATACAACCTATGTACTGTGAACCTATAAGAATATGATTGTACAACCTATGTACTGTGAACCTATAAGAATATGATTGTACAACCTATGTACTGTGAACCTATAAGAATATGATTGTATCATATAATAAATAAGTCTATAAATGGCTACCGGCTTCTATCGACGCCTCAAAAGTGCACTGTGATCTTAGGCACTGCCTAACATCACAGTGCACTTTTGAGGCGTCGCTAGAAGCCGGTAGCCATTTATAGACTTATTTTTTATATGATACAATCATATTCTTATTATGGTCTATTGTTTGGTCTATTGTTTAAGAAAATGAGTAACTCACGATAGTTAGGTAAAATTAATAGGATTAAAGACAAGTCCAAAAAGTCTCTAATTAACTTCCAATTCCAAATAATAGGTTAAGACACGGAGCTCCTTGCAGATACGTGATGCAAGCTAACTCTGCCCCCAGCATGCAGCATTACATAACAATTCATTATTTTATTTATTATTTTTAAAGCGTATGATCATATCAATATTTTTTGAGGGGGCACAGCATTCCATTTGGGTGGGCATTGCCCCCAATGCCCCCCTTGGAGCCGACCCTGTTGATAATACACAAAGTAAAACAGTTACCGGTGTCTAAAGAAATTCATTCATTTGGAAAGTGTATTTTTTTTTTTTAAACGTCCCTCCTAAAATCTTTTTTTTCCGGTTTCTGCCATCTAAACTAATTATTAGTTGTTTTTTTTAATTCTTTTTTATGTTGGGAATTAATCAGCTGGCATTTTTCATTGCTTGTAATAATGGAGACTGTGCTATCATTTCCAGCGAGGTTTTGAATATTTTAAAAGGTTTTTCGTTTCCCGGAGTTTCTCAGTCTACTAAAATACAATATTGAGATTTTGTGAGATGTACAGTTTTTTTTTCTTGGTTTTGCCTTTATGTTTTTCTGTATTTTGCTCATATGCAGATCTGCAGGGAGTGATTGTCTATAAAAGCTTTGGGATTTCAATAGCTCAATGAAAGCAGCAAACTTAGACCCTAAAAGCCATGAAGATTACCCAGAGTAACTTGAGACAAAATCCATGGTTGCCAAGAGCTCGTCAGCACCAGTTTCTTATACAATATCCTGAGTGCTTGGCGCTTCCAGCATAAGCAGCCGCCAACTCATATCTCCCAGATGCAGCTGAGTTAGGGTTTCATTTGAAGCTTACTCTACGGAGCAGTTAAGAGACCTGCTGTACTTAGCTGCCCATGCTGGCACTGCCCATAGCTCTGTGCTGTGCCAGTGTGAGTCACACCTCTTCATTTTAGCTTTATGCTCTAGCTTAGCATTGCTTACATTTTATTTGTAGTCACTAGCTGTATGCTCTAGCTTAGCATTGCTTACATTTTATTTGTAGTCACTAGCTTTATGCTCTAGCTTAGCATTACTTACAGTTTATTTGTAGTCACTAACTGTATGCTCTAGCTTAGCATTGCTTACATTTTATTTGTAGTCACTAGCGTTATGCTCTAGCTTAGCATTGCTTACATTTTATTTGTAGTCACTAGCTTTATGCTCTAGCTTAGCATTGCTTACATTTTATTTGTAGTCACTAGCTGTATGCTCTAGCTTAGCATTGCTTACATTTTATTTGTAGTCACTAGCTGTATGCTCTAGCTTAGCATTGCTTACATTTTATTTGTAGTCACTAGCTGTATGCTCTAGCTTAGCATTGCTTACATTTTATTTGTAGTCACTAGCTTTATGCTCTAGCTTAGCATTGCTTACATTTTATTTGTAGTCACTAGCTTTATGCTCTAGCTTAGCATCGCTTACATTTTATTTGTAGTCACTAGCTTTATGCTCTAGCTTAGCATTGCTTACATTTTATTTGTAGTCACTAGCTTTATGCTCTAGCTTAGCATCGCTTACATTTTATTTGTAGTCACTAGCTTTATGCTCTAGCTTAGCATTGCTTACATTTTATTTGTAGTCACTAGCTTTATGCTCTAGCTTAGCATTGCTTACATTTTATTTGTAGTCACTAGCTTTATGCTCTAGCTTAGCATTACTTACAGTTTATTTGTAGTCACTAGCGTTATGCTCTAGCTTAGCATTGCTTACAGTTTATTTGTAGTCACTAGCTGTATGCTCTAGCTTAGCATTGCTTACATTCTATTTGTAGTCACTAGCTGTATGCTCTAGCTTAGCATCGCTTACATTTTATTTGTAGTCACTAGCTTTATGCTCTAGCTTAGCATTGCTTACAGTTTATTTGTAGTCACTAGCTTTATGCTCTAGCTTAGCATTACTTACATTTTATTTGTAGTCACTAGCTTTATGCTCTAGCTTAGCATTGCTTACAGTTTATTTGTAGTCACTAGCTTTATGCTCTAGCTTAGCATTGCTTACAGTTTATTTGTAGTCACTAGCTGTATGCTCTAGCTTAGCATTGCTTACATTTTATTTGTAGTCACTAGCTTTATGCTCTAGCTTAGCATTGCTTACATTTTATTTGTAGTCACTAGCTTTATGCTCTAGCTTAGCATTGCTTACATTTTATTTGTAGTCACTGGCTGTATGCTCTAGCTTAGCATTGCTTACATTTTATTTGTAGTCACTAGCTTTATGCTCTAGCTTAGCATTACTTACAGTTTATTTGTAGTCACTAGCTTTATGCTCTAGCTTAGCATTGCTTACATTTTATTTGTAGTCACTAGCTTTATGCTCTAGCTTAGCATTGCTTACATTTTATTTGTAGTCACTAGCTTTATGCTCTAGCTTAGCATTGCTTACATTTTATTTGTAGTCACTAGCTTTATGCTCTAGCTTAGCATTGCTTACATTTTATTTGTAGTCACTAGCTTTATGCTCTAGCTTAGCATTGCTTACATTCTATTTGTAGTCACTAGCTTTATGCTCTAGCTTAGCATTGCTTACATTTTATTTGTAGTCACTAGCTTTATGCTCTAGCTTAGCATTGCTTACATTCTATTTGTAGTCACTAGCTTTATGCTCTAGCTTAGCATTGCTTACATTTTATTTGTAGTCACTAGCTTTATGCTCTAGCTTAGCATTGCTTACATTTTATTTGTAGTCACTAGCTTTATGCTCTAGCTTAGCATTGCTTACAGTTTATTTGTAGTCACTAGCTTTATGCTCTAGTTTAGCATTGCTTACATTTTATTTGTAGTCACTAGCTTTATGCTCTAGCTTAGCATTGCTTACATTTTATTTGTAGTCACTAGCTTTATGCTCTAGCTTAGCATTGCTTACAGTTTATTTGTAGTCACTAGCGTTATGCTCTAGCTTAGCATTGCTTACAGTTTATTTGTAGTCACTAGCTTTATGCTCTAGCTTAGCATTGCTTACATTTTATTTGTAGTCACTAGCTTTATGCTCTAGCTTAGCATTGCTTACATTTTATTTGTAGTCACTAGCTTTATGCTCTAGCTTAGCATTGCTTACATTTTATTTGTAGTCACTAGCTTTATGCTCTAGCTTAGCATTGCTTACATTTTATTTGTAGTCACTAGCTGTATGCTCTAGCTTAGCATCGCTTACATTTTATTTGTAGTCACTAGCTTTATGCTCTAGCTTAGCATCGCTTACATTTTATTTGTAGTCACTAGCTTTATGCTCTAGCTTAGCATTGCTTACATTTTATTTGTAGTCACTAGCTTTATGCTCTAGCTTAGCATTGCTTACAGTTTATTTGTAGTCACTAGCGTTATGCTCTAGCTTAGCATTGCTTACAGTTTATTTGTAGTCACTAGCTTTATGCTCTAGCTTAGCATTGCTTACATTTTATTTGTAGTCACTAGCTTTATGCTCTAGCTTAGCATTGCTTACATTTTATTTGTAGTCACTAGCTTTATGCTCTAGCTTAGCATTGCTTACATTGTATTTGTAGTCACTAGCTTTATGCTCTAGTTTAGCATTGCTTACATTTTATTTGTAGTCACTAGCTTTATGCTCTAGCTTAGCATTGCTTACATTTTATTTGTAGTCACTAGCTTTATGCTCTAGCTTAGCATCGCTTACATTTTATTTGTAGTCACTAGCTTTATGCTCTAGCTTAGCATTGCTTACATTTTATTTGTAGTCACTAGCTTTATGCTCTAGCTTAGCATTGCTTACATTTTATTTGTAGTCACTAGCTGTATGCTCTAGCTTAGCATTGCTTACATTTTATTTGTAGTCACTAGCTTTATGCTCTAGCTTAGCATTGCTTACAGTTTATTTGTAGTCACTAGCTTTATGCTCTAGCTTAGCATTGCTTACATTTTATTTGTAGTCACTAGCTGTATGCTCTAGCTTAGCATTGCTTACATTTTATTTGTAGTCACTAGCTTTATGCTGTAGCTTAGCATTGCTTACAGTTTATTTGTAGTCACTAGCTTTATGCTCTAGCTTAGCATTGCTTACATTTTATTTGTAGTCACTAGCTTTATGCTCTAGCTTAGCATTGCTTACATTTTATTTGTAGTCACTAGCTTTATGCTCTAGCTTAGCATTGCTTACAGTTTATTTGTAGTCACTAGCGTTATGCTCTAGCTTAGCATTGCTTACATTTTATTTGTAGTCACTAGCTTTATGCTCTAGCTTAGCATTGCTTACAGTTTATTTGTAGTCACTAGCTTTATGCTCTAGCTTAGCATTGCTTACATTTTATTTGTAGTCACTAGCTGTATGCTCCTAGCTTAGCATTGCTTACAGTTTATTTGTAGTCACTAGCTTTATGCTCTAGCTTAGCATTGCTTACATTTTATTTGTAGTCACTAGCTTTATGCTCTAGCTTAGCATTGCTTACATTTTATTTGTAGTCACTAGCTTTATGCTCTAGCTTAGCATTGCTTACATTCTATTTGTAGTCACTAGCGTTATGCTCTAGCTTAGCATTGCTTACATTTTATTTGTAGTCACTAGCTGTATGCTCTAGCTTAGCATTACTTACAGTTTATTTGTAGTCACTAGCTTTATGCTCTAGCTTAGCATTGCTTGCATTTTATTTGTAGTCACTAGCTGTATGCTCTAGCTTAGCATTACTTACAGTTTATTTGTAGTCACTAGCTTTATGCTCTAGCTTAGCATTGCTTACAGTTTATTTGTAGTCACTAGCTTTATGCTCTAGCTTAGCATTGCTTAAATTTTATTTGTAGTCACTAGCTTTATGCTCTAGCTTAGCATTGCTTACATTTTATTTGTAGTCACTAGCTTTATGCTCTAGCTTAGCATTGCTTACATTTTATTTGTAGTCACTAGCTTTATGCTCTAGCTTAGCATTGCTTACATTTTATTTGTAGTCACTAGCTTTATGCTCTAGCTTAGCATTACTTACAGTTTATTTGTAGTCACTAGCTTTATGCTCTAGCTTAGCATTGCTTACATTTTATTTGTAGTCACTAGCTTTATGCTCTAGCTTAGCATTGCTTACATTTTATTTGTAGTCACTAGCTTTATGCTCTAGCTTAGCATTGCTTACAGTTTATTTGTAGTCACTAGCTTTATGCTCTAGCTTAGCATTGCTTACAGTTTATTTGTAGTCACTAGCTTTATGCTCTAGCTTAGCATTGCTTACATTTTATTTGTAGTCACTAGCTTTATGCTCTAGCTTAGCATTGCTTACATTTTATTTGTAGTCACTAGCTTTATGCTCTAGCTTAGCATTGCTTACAGTTTATTTGTAGTCACTAGCTTTATGCTCTAGCTTAGCATTGCTTACAGTTTATTTGTAGTCACTAGCTTTATGCTCTAGCTTAGCATTGCTTACAGTTTATTTGTAGTCACTAGCTTTATGCTCTAGCTTAGCATTGCTTACAGTTTATTTGTAGTCACTAGCTTTATGCTCTAGCTTAGCATTACTTACAGTTTATTTGTAGTCACTAGCTGTATGCTCTAGCTTAGCATTGCTTACATTTTATTTGTAGTCACTAGCTTTATGCTCTAGCTTAGCATTGCTTGCATTTTATTTTAATCTACACTGGAATTTAATAAACTGTTGTTTTTTATGTTGTTAGTTTCTTGCAAGAAGCCAACACTAAAGGGCTGTAGTATTGTGTGTTAAATCTGTAGACACAAACTATACACAGCAGATATGGAATTCTAAGGTCATTTCCTATCCATTCTTTAGGCTAGGTAGGTGCATAGCTTTTGTCTTAAGTTGTAGTAAATACTGAGAAACCTAATGTGGCTTGTAAAATAAACCCAGCATTTTATTAACTAGTTAATCCTATTAGAAAGCAGGTGTGTTACGTAAAGGGACGTGGGAGTCATTGATTTTATTATCAAATTCCTTCTTTCTCTGAGCCTCCTTTGTTAACACTTAGCTCCTTTTCATGAGGGCATACTGATGTATGCTGAGGAGTGTGCACTTGTCTTGAGAACTGTGTTTATAACGTTTCTACATACATTTTTGTAAACGCTGCAGCCATATAGTGCACACATTGCTGCAAATGGTACCAAGATAAAAAGGTTCTGTTTGATAACAGAAATACATAAATGATAAAGAATTGTGGGCTGTATCTGTATCATGTAAATGGGATTCTGACTTCCATATCCTTTTAATTTGTAAAAGTTATATTCCTGTAGATTGTAAGCTCTTGGAGCAGGACCTTTTCCTCTTTAAAGGGACAGTCTACACCTTTTATATATCATGCAGCAGGAACGGTAAAAAAGTTATTTTAAAATTAATATTGTTTCTGGCCAATTTGAAATGGCTGTTAAGCTCCGCCCACTGATGACATCACGATCTAGGTTGCATCTAGGCACTCTGCTGAATAGCATTGACAGTCTGCTGAATCCAACTAGTGAGCCTTTTGTGATTGTACACCACATGCAGCCCAGATCGTGGTGTCATCAGTGGGGAGAACTTAACAGCCATTTCAAAGTGGCCAGAAACAATATTAATTTTAAAATTACTTTTATTGCCATTCCTGCTGCATGATATAGAAAAGGGGCAGGAGACTATTTGCAGCTTATGCTAAGGTAAGACTTTAAGATGACTAAGGTGTAGACTGTCCCTTTAAGTAAGATGTTTAGTCTGTTGTATCATATGTATCTATTTCTTTATTCACCTTGAATGTTTAGTATACTCCTACTCTGCACCAAGCGCCACAGAATTTGGTGGCGCTTTACAATTAAATGATAACTTTAAATAGTTTTGTAAACTGCAGAGGGGCATTACAATGCGACTTTTACAAAATAATCATCTCAGACTTGCCTATTGCACCCTTTTGTGTCGGTCGTGTGCCTTGGTGCGATATTTCTCTTGTTAAGTGTATCCAGTCCACGGATCATCCATTACTTATGGGATATTCTCCTTCCCAACAGGAAGTTGCAAGAGGATCACCCACAGCAGAGCTGCTATATAGCTCCTCCCCTAACTGCCATATCCAGTCATTCTCTTGCAACCCTCAACAAAGATGGAGGTCGTAAGAGGAGAGTGGTGTTTTATACTTAGTTTATTTCTTCAATCAAAAGTTTGTTATTTTTAAATGGTACCGGAGTGTGCTGTTTATCTCAGGCAGTATTTAGAAGAAGAATCTGCCTGCATTTTCTATGATCTTAGCAGAAGTAACTAATATCCATGGCTGTTCTCACATATTCTGAGGAGTGAGGTAACTTCAGAGAGGGAATGGCGTGCAGGTTTTCCTGCAATAAGGTATGTGCAGTTAATATTTTTCTAGGGATGGAATTTGCTAGAAAATGCTGCTTATACCGGATTTATGTAAGTAAAGCCTTAAATGCAGTGATAGCTACTGGTATCAGGCTTATTAATAGAGATGCATACTCTTATAAAAATGTAATATAAAACGTTTGCTGGCATGTTATTCGTTTTTATATATGTTTGGTGACAAAACTTATTGGGGCCTAGTTTTTTTCCACATGGCTGGTTTGATTTCTGCCTAGAGACAGTTTCCTGAAGCTTTCCACTGTTGCAATATGAGTGGGAAAAGGGCCTATTTTAGTGCTTTTCTGTGCAGGTAAAAATACTGACAGACATTCAGCTTCCCTCTGCATGATACAGGACATCTCTGAAGGGCTCAAAAGGCTTCAAAGTCGTGTTTGAGGAGGGTAACAATCACAGTAGACTGTGGCAGTTGTTGTGACTGTGTTTAAAAAACGTTTTTGTCATTTATTATTCTGTTTTTGTTATTAAGGGGTTTATCATCCATTTGCAAGTGGGTGCAATGCTCTGCTGACTTGTTACATACACTGTAAAAATGTTGTTAGTGTAACTGCCTTTTTTCACTGTTATTTCAAATTTTGTTTCTCTTAAAGGCACAGTAACGTTTTTTATATTGCTTGTTAACTTGCTTTAAAGTGTTTTCCAAGCTTGCTAGTCTCATTGCTTTTCTGTACAAACATGTCTGAAACAGAGGATACTTGTTCATTATGTTTAAAAGCCATGGTGGAGCCCCATAGGAGAATGTGTACTAAATGTATTGATTTCACCTTAAACAGTAAAGATCAGTCTTTATCTATAAAAGAATTGTCACCAGAGGGGTCTGTCGAGGGGGAAGTTATGCCGACTAACTCTCCCCACGTGTCGGACCCTTCGCCTCCCGCTCAAGGGACGCACGCTAATATGGCGCCAAGTACATCAGGGACGCCCATAGCGATTGCTTTGCAGGACATGGCTGCAATCATGAATAATACCCTGTCAGAGGTATTATCCAGATTGCCTGAATTGAGAGGCAAGCGCGATAGCTCTGGGGTTAGACGAGATACAGAGCGCGTAGATGCTGTAAGAGCCATGTCTGATACTGCGTCACAATATGCAGAACCTGAGGACGGAGAGCTTCAGTCTGTGGGTGACGTCTCTGATTCGGGGAGACCTGATTCAGAGATTTCTAATTTTAAATTTAAGCTTGAGAACCTCCGTGTATTGCTTGGGGAGGTATTAGCTTCTCTGAATGACTGTGACACAATTGCAGTGCCAGAGAAATTGTGTAGGCTGGATAAATACTATGCAGTGCCGGTGAGTACTGATGTTTTTCCAATACCTAAAAGGCTTACAGAAATTATTAGTAAGGAGTGGGATAGGCCCGGTGTGCCCTTTTCCCCACCTCCTATATTTAGAAAAATGTTTCCAACAGACGCCACTACATGGGACTTATGGCAGACTGTCCCTAAGGTGGTGGGAGCAGTTTCTACTTTAGCAAAGCGTACCACTATCCCGGTTGAGGACAGTTGTGCTTTTTCAGATCCAATGGATAAAAAATTAGAGGGTTACCTTAAGAAAATGTTTATTCAACAAGGTTTTATTTTACAGCCCCTTGCATGCATTGCGCCTGTCACTGCTGCAGCGGCATTCTGGTTTGAGGCCCTGGAAGAGGCCATCCATACAGCTCCATTGACTGAAATTGTTGACAAGCTTAGAACTCTTAAGCTAGCTAACTCATTTGTTTCTGATGCCATTGTTCATTTGACTAAACTAACGGCTAAGAATTCCGGATTCACCATCCAGGCGCGTAGGGCGCTATGGCTCAAATCCTGGTCAGCTGATGTGGCTTCAAAGTCTAAATTACTCAACATTCCTTTCAAGGGGCAGACCTTATTCGGGCCTGGTTTGAAAGAAATTATTGCTGACATTACTGGAGGTAAGGGTCATACCCTTCCTCAGGACAGGGCCAAATCAAAGGCCAAACAGTCTAATTTTCGTGCCTTTCGAAATTCCAAGGCAGGTGCAGCATCAACTTCCTCCGCTTCAAGACAAGAGGGAACTTTTGCTCAATCTAAGCAGGCCTGGAAACCTAACCAGTCCTGGAACAAAGGCAAGCAGGCCAGAAAGCCTGCTGCTGCCTCTAAGACAGCATGAAGGAATGGCCCCCTATTCGGCGATGGATCTAGTAGGGGGCAGACTTTTTCTCTTCGCCCAGGCGTGGGCAAGAGATGTTCAGGATCCCTGGGCGTTGGAGATCATATCTCAGGGATATCTTCTGGACTTCAAAGCTTCCCCTCCACAAGGGAGATTTCATCTTTCAAGGTTATCTGCAAATCAGATAAAGAAAGAGGCATTCCTACGCTGTGTGCAAGACCTCCTAGTAATGGGAGTGATCCATTCAGTTCCGCGGACGGAACAAGGACAGGGTTTTTATTCAAATCTGTTTGTGGTTCCCAAAAAAGAGGGAACCTTCAGACCAATTTTGGATCTAAAGATCTTAAACAAATTCCTCAGAGTTCCATCTTTCAAAATGGAAACTATTCGGACCATCCTACCCATGATCCAAGAGGGTCAGTACATGACCACAGTGGACTTAAAGGATGCCTACCTTCACATACCGATTCACAAAGATCATCATCGGTTCCTAAGGTTTGCCTTTCTAGACAGGCATTACCAATTTGTAGCTCTTCCCTTCGGGTTGGCTACAGCCCCGAGAATCTTTACGAAGGTTCTGGGCTCACTTCTGGCGGTTCTAAGACCGCGAGGCATAGCGGTGGCTCCGTATTTAGACGACATCCTGATACAGGCGTCAAGCTTTCAAATTGCCAAGTCTCATACAGAGATAGTTCTGGCATTTCTGAGATCGCACGGGTGGAAAGTGAACGAGAAAAAGAGTTCTCTATCCCCACTCACAAGAGTCTCCTTCTTAGGGACTCTTATAGATTCTGTAGAGATGAAAATTTACCTGACGGAGTCCAGGTTATCAAAGCTTCTAAATGCTTGCCGTATTCTTCATTCCATTCCGCGCCCTTCGGTGGCTCAGTGTATGGAGGTGATTGGCTTAATGGTAGCGGCAATGGACATAGTGCCATTTGCGAGCCTACATCTCAGACCGCTGCAATTATGCATGCTAAGTCAGTGGAATGGGGATTACACAGATTTGTCCCCTCTGCTAAATCTGGATCAAGAGACCAGAGATTCTCTTCTCTGGTGGTTGTCTCGGGTCCACCTGTCCGAGGTTATGACCTTTCGCAGGCCAGATTGGACAATTGTAACAACAGATGCCAGCCTTCTAGGTTGGGGTGCAGTCTGGAACTCCCTGAAGGCACAGGGATCGTGGACTCAGGAGGAGAAACTCCTTCCGATAAATATTCTGGAGTTAAGAGCAATATTCAATGCTCTTCTGGCTTGGCCTCAGTTAGCAACACTGAGGTTCATCATATTTCAGTCGGACAATATCACGACTGTAGCTTACATCAACCATCAAGGGGGAACCAGGAGTTCCCTAGCGATGTTAGAAGTCTCAAAAATAATTCGCTGGGCAGAGACTCACTCTTGCCACCTGTCAGCAATCCATATCCCAGGCGTGGAGAACTGGGAGGCGGATTTTCTAAGTCGTCAGACTTTTCACCCGGGGGAGTAGGAACTCCATCCGGAGGTGTTTGCTCAGTTGATTCATCGTTGGGGCAAACCAGAGTTGGATCTCGTGGCGTCTCGCCAGAATGCCAAGCTTCCTTGTTACGGATCCAGGTCCAGGGACCCAGAAGCGACGCTGATAGATGCTCTAGCAGCGCCTTGGTTCTTCAACCTGGCTTATGTGTTTTTCCACCGTTTCCTCTGCTCCCTCGACTTATTGCCAAAATCAAACAGGAGAGAGCATCGGTGATTCTAATAGCGCCTGCGTGGCCACGCAGGACCTGGTATGCAGACCTAGTGGACATGTCATCCTTTCCACCATGGACTCTGCCTCTAAGACAGGACCTTTGAATTCAAGGTCCTTTCAATCATCCAAATCTAATTTCTCTGAGACTGACTGCATGGAGATTGAACGCTTGATTCTATCAAAGCGTGGCTTCTCCGAGTCAGTCATTGATTCCTTAATACAGGCACGAAAGCCTGTTACCAGGAAAATCTATCACAAGATATGGCGTACATATCTTTACTGGTGTGAATCCAAGAATTACTCATGGAGTAAGGTTAGGATTCCTAGGATATTGTCCTTTCTCCAAGAGGGTTTGGACAAAGGATTATCAGCTAGTTCCTTAAAGGAACAGATTTCTGCTCCGTCCTTTTGCACAAGCGTCTTGCAGAAGTTCCAGACGTCCAGGCATTTTGTCAGGCTTTGGTTAGAATTAAGCCTGTGTTTAAACCTGTTGCTTCCCCATGGAGCTTAAACTTGATTCTTAAAGTTCTTCAAGGAGTTCCGTTTGAACCCCTTGATTCCATTGATATTAAGCTTTTATCTTGGAAAGTTCTGTTTTTGATGGCTATTTCCTCGGCTCGGAGAGTCTCTGAGCTATCTGCCTTACAATGTGATTCTCCTCATCTGATTTTTCATGCAGATAAGGTAGTTCTGCGTACCAAACCTGGGTTTTTACCTAAGGTGGTTTCTAACAAGAATATCAATCAAGAGCTTGTTGTTCCATCATTGTGTTCTAATCCTTCTTCAAAGAAGGAACGTCTTTTACATAATCTGGACGTAGTCCGTGCCTTGAAGTTTTACTTACAAGCTACTAAAGATTTTCGTCAAACATCTTCCCTGTTTGTCGTTTATTCTGGACAGAGGAGAGGTCAAAAAGCTTCGGCAACCTCTATTTCCTTTTGGCTTCGGAGTATTATACTCCTAGTCTATGAGACTGCTGGACAGCAGCCCCCTGAAAGAATTACAGCTCATTCTACTAGAGCTGTGGCTTCCACCTGGGCCTTTAAAAATGAGGCCTCTGTTGAACAGATTTGCAAGGCCGCGACTTGGTCTTCGCTTCACACATTTTCAAAATTTTACAAATTTGATACTTTTGCTTCTTCGGAGGCTGTTTTTGGGAGAAAGGTTCTTCAGGCAGTGGTTCCTTCCGCTTAATCCCTGCCTTGTCCCTCCCATCATCCGTGTACTTTAGCTTTGGTATTGGTATCCCATAAGTAATGGATGATCCGTGGACTGGATACACTTAACAAGAGAAAACATAATTTATGCTTACCTGATAAATTTATGTCTCTTGTAGTGTATCCAGTCCACGGCCCGCCCTGTCATTTTAAGGCAGGTCTAAAATTTAATTAAACTACAGTCACCACTGCACCCTGTGGTTTCTCCTTTCTCTGTTTGTTTCGGTCGAATGACTGGATATGGCAGTTAGGGGAGGAGCTATATAGCAGCTCTGCTGTGGGTGATCCTCTTGCAACTTCCTGTTGGGAAGGAGAATATCCCATAAGTAATGGATGATCCGTGGACTGGATACACTACAAGAGAAATAAATTTATCAGGTAAGCATAAATTATGTTTTTTGCCGTATAGATGGGCGCAAATGCTAAAAAAAAAGCTGCTTATTAATATTAATACAAGGGCAGTAACTATCACCGCTGTCATAGTTTATAAAGAATGGTGTTTTGCTTTTCTATCAAATAAAACTGCACAGCTTTGTCCCTTTGAGTCT
The DNA here is from genome assembly GCF_027579735.1 of Bombina bombina. NCBI lineage: Eukaryota > Metazoa > Chordata > Amphibia > Anura > Bombinatoridae > Bombina > Bombina bombina. The sequence goes on along the minus strand of NC_069506.1, from coordinate 296,013,458 downwards.
TTTCGATTGCTGTTAGATTTTGAAACATAACTGTAATAATTGTGTTAATATTTTTTATTTTATTGGTGTATTTAGTAAAACATATGTTGTCTAATAGGATTTACTTGCTAAGAGGCTAAGGACCTGGTCTGACAGAGATAATAGATAAATAATCTCTGATTAGCTGTGTAAGGAACTTCATGAAAAGCAGAAGGACATTTAAAAACGTTATTTCTTCTTTACACGTCACAGGCAGCGAAGGCTTTAGGAGGTTGAACTATCATTTTCCTGACAGATCTAACAAGAAGTGGTCTAAAGAAACAGTCTTATTTTTCTATGTGAAATTAAAAGCCCTAAAGAGACAGGGAGTGAAAATGAAACTTTAATGGTTCATATAGAGCATACAACTTAAAGAGAGTTTTCAATTTCCTCTATTTTCGAATTTACTTTGTTGTCTTCTGTGATGAAAAGCATACCTAGGTATACTCAGAGCATACTGGGAGCTTGCTGGTGATTGGCGGCTACATACATATGTGTCTTGTCACTGGCTCACCAGATTTGTTCAGCTAGTAATGCATTGCTGCTCTGGAATTGACTTAAACTATGTATTTCTTCTATAAGGTACGACGAGTCCACGGATTCATCCTTTACTTGTGGGATATTATCCTCCTGCTAACAGGAAGTGGCAAAGAGCACCACAGCAGAGCTGTCTATATAGCTCCTCCCTTGACTCCACCCCCCAGTCATTCTCTTTGCCTACTCTAAGTACTAGGAAGGGTAAAGTGAACAAGGTGATAAAATGTTAGTTTTTATTTTCTTCAAGCAAGAGTTTTTTATTTTAAATGGTACCGGTGTGTACTATTTACTCTCAGGCAGCAGATGGATGCAGACTTCTGCCTGGAGGATGATGATCTTAGCATTTGTCACTAAGATCGAGAGCATTTCCCACAGAATGGCTGAGGGGTACAAGAAACTTCAGTGTGAGGAACATTTTCATGCTATATAGCAGTGAGGTATGTTCAGTCATTTTTTCTGGAGAGACTGTGTATTTCAGAAAGGCTGACAGTATCCCCATGAGGGTAAGAGTAAGCAGTAATCCTAAGAGAGATAGAAGGGTATTACTATGCTTGCATAAGGGGCTTATTAAAAAATGGTTGACACTGAGTTTTAAATGTTTGTGGGCAAACGTTTTGTGAACTGGGAGTGCTGTTAACGTTTTTTGGGCAATAACGTTTTTTTGGAAGACTTTATTGAGGGTACACTTGGCTTCTTGTTTGGGTCTCAGAACCCACATGGCTAGTTGGGAACCGCTCTGGTGCGGTTCATTTAAGCTGACAAAACATCGAGTGAGATGGGCGGGGCCTATTTTCGCGCCTCAGATGCGCAGTTGTATTTACAAAGCAAGCAGCAAGCTCCAACTCTGGAGGGCCCTTGTGGAAGTGTTGGGCCAAATCGAAGCTTTAACCCCATTTTTCCAATCCCTGTGAGCAGGTAGGCGCCACAGCAGGGCTGTGGCGAGGTGCAGGGGGTGTTTTTTCCGGATTTAGGCCTATTAACTATCCGGTTTTCACAATAAAGGGTTAAGTGTTTCTTTTTCTTGTGGGGCAAACTTAACTGCATAAATCGCATCTTATATCAAAAATTTGAAACGATTGGTGTATTTTAAAGCAGTTTTGCAGAACGTGTATGCTTTTTTTCTCTTAAAGGCACAGTACCGTTTTTTAAGATTGTTATTTTTTCACTAAATAAAGTGTTTTCAAGTTTGTTTGTGGTCATTACTAGCCTGTACAACATGTCTGACATTGAAGAAAGCCAATGTTCAATGTGTTTAGAAGACATTGTGGAACCCCCACTTAAAATGTGTCCCTCATGCACTGAAAGGGCAATAAATTGCAAAGAATCATCGCAGGATGATTCTCAGTCAGAAGGGAATCCGGTTATGCCATCTAATTCTCCCCAAGTGTCACAACCATTAACGCCCGCACAAGCGACGCCAAGTACTTCTAGTGCGTCTAATTCTTTCACCCTGCAAGATATGGCCGCAGTTATGAATACTACCCTCACAGAGGTTTTATCTAAGCTGCCTGGGTTGCAGGGGAAGCTCAGTAGGTCTGGTGTGAGAGTAAATACTGAGCCCTCTGACGCTTTATTAGCCATATCCGATGTACCCTCACAATGTTCTGAGTTGGGGGTGAGGGATTTGCTGTCTGAGGGAGAGATTTCTGATTCAGGAAAGATGTTCCCTCAGACAGACTCAGATATGACGGCTTTTAAATTTAAACTAGAACACCTCCGCTTACTGCTCAGGGAGGTTTTAGCGACTCTTGATGATTATGACCCTATTGTAGTTCCAGAGAAATTGTGTAAAATGGACAGATTTCTAGAGGTTCCTGTCTACACTGATGTTTTTCGGGTCCCTAAGAGGATTTCGGACATAGTTACTAAGGAGTGGGATAGACAAGGTATTCCGTTCTCTCCCCCTCCTTCTTTTAAGAAAATGTTTCCCATATCAGACACCATGCGGGATTCGTGGCAAACGGTCCCTAAGGTGGAGGGAGCTATTTCTACCCTGGCTAAGCATACAACTATACCTATTGAGGACAGTTGTGCTTTCAAAGATCCTATGGATAAAAAATTAGAGGGTCTCCTAAAGAAAATATTTATTCATCAGGGTTTTCTTCTGCAACCTATAGCGTGCTTTAAAAGAAGGATAATACTGTGTTTTAACCCAGGTAAGCTGATTAATTTGTAATGAGCGTGTTCACAGCCTTGTATATAACAGTCTTCAGTGATAATCAGGATATAACCCCTTGTCAAGCTTGTAACAGACGAAATCCTTAGTTAATGCAATGTAAGGACTCACCCGCTGCGACCAAGTAAACTCCGTCAGACGAGTATCCACTGTGTGCGGAAATGGAGCCGTCCAGGCGCTCCAACTACTCGTCACCTCCCAAGGAATGGTCACTCGATACAGCCGCTACTCGTCAGGTACTGCGTCTGCAAGCACCTCAGCTGCGCGGCTCCTCGTTAAACCGGTTCCGGTCTGCCTCCAGGTGCAGACATCCAATGGGAATCCGTATGTTGGGTCGAATGCTGGGTGGTCAGCCAATCATATGCAAGGAAACGTCTTTTTGAGAAAGGTATCACCAAAGCTGCTGTGTTTTCTCCAAAAATGAAAAGAGCACTTTGTCCGCCCTTGGTTGCCTCTAAGATGCTGAAGGATAGAGGGTATCAGAAAAGGATTCCTTGTAATCCTTGGAGGGTAATCAAATGAGAAAAAAGGAGGTCGATCCCAATATCCATAAAGTAAAAATTAGCCTTTATTTTCCAAATTAAAATGCAAACATGATACACACACAGAAAGTATCAGGTTTTACGCGTTTCGGCTGGTGACGTACTCATATAGCGTGCATTGTCCCAGTAACTACTGCAGCTGCCTTTTGGTTCGAGGCACTGGAGGAGGCTCTTCAGGTTGAGACCCCATTAGATGATATTCTGGATAGAATTAGGGCTCTCAAGCTAGCTAATTCTTTCATTACAGATGCCGCTTTTCAACTGGCTAAATTAGCGGCAAAGAATTCAGGTTTTGCCATTTTAGCGCATAGAGCATTATGGCTTAAGTCCTGGTCTGCTAATGTGTCATCAAAAGCTAAGCTTTCAGCCATCCCTTTCAAAGATAAGACCCTATTCGGGCCTGAACTGAAAGAGATCATTTCAGACATCACTGGAGGAAAAGGCCATGCCCGTCCTCAGGATAAGACAAATAAGATGAGGACCAAACAAAATAATTTTCGTTCCTTTCGAAACTTCAAAGGTGGTCCCTCTACCTCTTCCCCTGCTGCAAAACAAGAGGGGAATTTTGCTCAATCCAAGTCAGTCTGGAGACCTAACCAGACATGGACCAAAGTTAAACAGGCCAAGAAGCCCGCTGCTGCCACCAAGACAGCATGAAGGGGTAGCCCCCGATCCGGGACCGGATCTAGTAGGGGGCAGACTTTCTCTCTTTGCTCAGGCTTGGGCAAGAGACGTTCAGGACTCCTGGGCTTTAGAAATCGTAATCCAGGGGTATCTTCTAGATTTCAGAGATTCTCCTCCAAGGGGGAGATTCCATCTTTCTCAATTGTCTGTAAACCAAACAAAAAGAGAGGCGTTCTTACGCTGTGTAGAAGACCTATATACCATGGGAGTGATCTGCCCAGTTCCGAAAACGGAACGGGGGCAGGGGTTTTACTCCAGTCTGTTTGTGGTTCCCAAAAAAGAGGGAACCTTCAGACCTCTTTTAGATCTCAAAATCCTAAAGAAATTCCTCAGAGTCCCATCCTTCAAGATGGAGACCATTCGGCCTATTTTACCAATGATCCAGGAGGGTCAATATATGACCACCGTGGACTTAAAGGATGCGTATCTACACATCCCTATCCACAAAGATCATCACCAGTTCCTCAGGTTCGCCTTTCTGGACAAGCATTACCAGTTTGTGGCTCTTCCCTTCGGGTTGGCCACAGCGCCCAGAATTTTTACAAAGGTGCTAGGGTCCCTTCGGTCGGTTCTAAGGCTGCGGGGCATAGCAGTGGCGCCTTATCTTGACAATATCTTAATTCAGGCGTCATCTTACCAACTAACCAAATCTCACACGGACATCGTGTTGGCTTTTCTAACATCTCACGGGTGGAAGGTGAACGTAAAAAAGAGTTCACTTATCCCTCTCACAAGAGTTCCATTCTTGGGAACTCTGATAAACTCGGTGGACATGAAAATTTTTCTGACGGAGGTCAGGAAATCAAAGATTTTAACCACCTGCCGAGCTCTTCATTCCATTCCTCGGCCGTCAGTGGCTCAGTGTATGGAGGTAATCGGACTAATGGTAGCGGCAATGGACATAGTTCCGTTTGCTCGCTTGCATCTCAGACCACTGCAACTATGCATGCTCAAACAGTGGAATGGGGATTATGCAGATTTATCTCCTCAGATAAATCTGGATCAAGAGACCAGAGACTCTCTTCTTTGGTGGTTGTCACAGGATCATCTGTCTCAGGGAATGTGTTTCCGCAGGCCAGAATGGGTCATAGTGACAACGGACGCCAGCCTATTGGGCTGGGGTGCAGTCTGGAATTCCCTGAAAGCACAGGGTGTTTGTACTCAGGAGGAAGCTCTCCTCCCGATAAATATTCTAGAACAGAGAGCGATATTCAACGCGCTTCAGGCGTGGCCTCAGCTGGCTTCGGCCAGATTCATAAGATTCCAGTTGGACAATATCACAACTGTAGCATATATCAATCATCAGGGGGGAACAAAGAGTTCTCTAGCGATGATAGAGGTTACCAAAATAATTTGATGGGCAGAGACTCACTCTTGCCATCTATCAGCAATCTATATCCCAGGAGTGGAGAACTGGGAAGCGGATTTTCTAAGTTGTCAGACTTTTCATCCGGGGGAGTGGGAACTCCATCCGGAGGTGTTTGCACAATTGATTCATCAATGGGGCACACCAGAATTGGATCTGATGGCGTCTCATCAGAACGCCAAACTTCCTTGTTACGGGTTCAGGTCAAGGGATCCTCAAGCAGTACTGATCGATGCTCTAGCAGTACCCTGGTCGTTCAACCCGGCTTATGTGTTTCCACCTTTTCCTCTCCTTCCTCGTTTGATTGCCAGAATCAAGCAGGAGAGAGCTTCAGTGATTTTGATAGCACCTGCGTGGCCACGCAGGACTTGGTATGCAGACCTGGTGGACATGTCATCTCCACCATGGACTCTGCCACTGAGACAGGACCTTCTGATTCAAGGTCCGTTCCAGCATCCAAATCTAGTTTCTCTGCGGCTGACTGCCTGGAGATTGAACGCTTGATTTTATCCAAGCGGGGATTCTCTGAGTCGGTCATAGATACCTTGATTCAGGCTCGAAAGCCTGTCACTAGGAAAATTTATCATAAGATATGGTGTAAATATCTTTATTGGTGCGAATCCAAAGGCCTACTCATGGAGTAAGATCAGGATTCCTAGGCTTTTGTCCTTTCTCCAAGAAGGATTGGAGAAGGGGCTAGCAGCTAGTTCCCTAAAGGGACAGATATCTGCTTTATCAATTTTACTTGCACAAGCATCTGGCAGATGTTCCAGACGTTCAGTTGTTCTGTCAGGCTTTAGTTAGAATCAAGCGTGTGTTTAAACCTGTTGTTCCGCCATGGAGTTTGAATTTAGTTTTAAAGTTCTTCAAAGGTTTCCGTTTGAACCTATGCATTCCATAGATATTAAACTTCTATCTTGGAAAGGTCTGTTTTTAGTTGCTATCTCTTCGGCTCGAAGAGTTTCTGAACTATCTGCATTGCAATGCGACTCCGCCTTATCTTATTTTCCATGCTGATAAGGTGGTTTTGCGTACCAAACCTGGATTCCTTCCTAAGGTTGTTACCAATAAGAATATTAATCAGGAAATTGTGGTTCCTTCTCTGTGTCCTAATCCTTCCTCTAAGAAGGACCGTCTGTTGTACAACCTGGGCGTGGTTCGTTCTTTAAAATTTTACTTGCAAGCGACCAAAGATTTCATGAAAGCATCATCCGTTTGGCATACGAGTCTGCTGGACAGCAGCCTCCTGAAAGAATTACAACTCACTCTACTAGAGCGCTGGCTTCCACATGGGCTTTTAAAAATGATGCTTTTGTTGAACAGATTTGTAAGGCTGCGACTTGGTCTTCACTTCATACCTTTTCCAAATTTTACAAATTTGATACTTTTGCTTCTTCGGAGGCTATTTTTGGGAGAAACGTTCATCAAGCAGTGGTGCCTTCTGTTTAGCCATCTGTCTTGTCCCTCCCGTTCATCCGTGTCCTGTAGCTTTAGTATTGTATCCCACAAATAAAGGATGAATCGTGGACTCGTCGTACCTTATAGAAGAAAAGTAAATTTATGCTTACCTGATAAATTAATTTATTCTATGGTATGACGAGTCCACGGCCCGCCCTGTCATTTTAAGACAGTTATATTTTTTATTTTAAACTTGTCACCTCTGCACCTTTTAGTTTCTCCTTTTTCTTCCTGTACCTTCGGTCGAATGACTGGGGGGTGGAGCTAAGGGAGGAGCTATATAGATAGCTCTGCTGTGGTGCTCTTTGCCACTTCCTGTTAGCAGGAGGATAATATCCCACAAGTAAAGGATGAATCCGTGGACTCGTCGTACCATAGAAGAAATTAATTTATCAGGTAAACATAAATTTACTTTTGACTCATTTGTAGCAGTTAAAGGGACATTAAACCCCCCAAAAAATATTTTGTTATTCAAATAGAGAATTAAATTTTAAACAACATTCTCATTTACTTCTTTTATTTAATTTCCTTCATTCTTTAGATATCCTTTGTTGAAGAAATATCAATATACATAGGTGAGGGAATCACACAAGGCATCTATGTGCAGCCATCAATCAGCAGCTACTGAGCCTATCTAGATATGCTTTTCAGCAAAGGATATCAAGAGAATGAAGCAAATTAGAAAATAGAAGAAAATTAGAAAGTTGTTTTAAAATGCACGTTTATTCTAAATAATGAAAGACAAAAACTTGGTTTCATGTCCCTTTAAGCACATAGAGCATTTGTAGAACTGAATGGTACCTGCTTTATGTGTGCATAAATACTTCTAACTAATGCCACTAACATTGATGGTGATATTTTTATGCCATTGTTCTTGTTTCTGAGTGCCAGTATGGGGTTTTCCAACTTATTATTAATGATAAGCATTATTTATAATAAGTTGTGAACAGCAGAGGTATAGGGGTGCAATTTTATTGACAACCAAGAATGTTTGCAGACAGACAGATGTATAGGGGTGCCGTTTTATTGACATTCAAGAATGTTTGCAGAAAGGTAGAGGTGTAGGGGTGCCGTTTATTGACAACCGAGAATGTTTGCAGACAGGCAGATGTATAGGGGTGCCGTTTTATTGACATTCAAGAATGTTTGCAGAAAGGTAGAGGTGTAGGGGTGCCGTTTTATTGACAACCGAGAATGTTTGCAGACAGGCAGAGGTATAGAGGTGTCGTTTAATTGACAACTGAGAATGTTTGCAGTCAGGCAGAGGTATAAGGGTGTACTGCCTTTTTATTGACAACCGAGAACGTTTGCAGACAGGCAGAGCTATAGGGGTGCCGTTTTATTGGCAACTATAGATAGGCAGAGGTATAGGGGGACATTTTATTGACAACCGAGAATGTTTGCAGACAGGCAGAGGTTATAGGGGTGCCATTTATTGACAACCAAGAATGTTTGTAGTCAGGCAGAGGTATAGGAGTGCCGTTTTATTGACAGCAGAGAACGTTTGCAGACAGGCATAGGTATAGGAGTGCCGTTTTATTGACAACCAATGTTTGCAGACAGGCAGAGGTATAGGGGTGCCGTTTTATTGACAACCGAGAATGTTTGCAGATAGGCAGAGGTATAGTTCTGCTGTTTTATTGGCAACCGAAAATGTTTGCAGATAGGCAGAGGTATAGGGGTGATGTTTTCTTCCTAATGGGAAAGAGTCCGCAGCTGCATTCATTACTTATGGGAAATAAGAATCTGGCCATCAGGAGCTGGCAAAGACCCACCAGCCAAAGGCTTAAATACTCCTCCCATTTCCCCTATTCCCAAGTCATTCTTTGCCTTTCGTCCCAGGAGGTTGGCAGAGAAGTGTCAGAAGTTTGTTTTATTTTTATTTTTTTCCATTTGTTATACTTTTATTTAATTTTAATGTGTCTCTTAATGGAGGGTGCTACCCTTCGACATGGGACAGAGTTTTAAGTAGTCCTGTTAGCCTTTCTTGGAGGGCCTGGGTGAAAGTTAGAGTCCGGTGATGCAGTGGGAGCTTCCCTTGCGACACCACCCAACTCATTATAACAGCTCCTTTCAGCACTTGGCGTTGCCGAACTTCGCTTAGCTACCTGCTGTCTTCTCTCGAGTCCATGACTGAGGCTCTGCCACTATTCGTCACACTTGAAGGGCCGTGTTCCTGTTCCATGGTGTAGATTCAGGTAAGATAGTTTCATTTTATTACATTGTCTGTAATGTGATTTATTATGACAGTATAGTATGGGCCTCACTGAGGCACCTTCAGTTCAGATCTTGGAATCAAGGGATATTTCATCCTTAGGGTGGTTTGGTGAACGGAGAAGGGTCTCTTATCATGTTTCTTATGTGATTCAACCTGCATTGGGTATGTGTGTACAGGCTCTGAGGCTGAGACACGTAGCGTTGCTCTATGCGGTGCATAGTGGCTTTTTTCTGGGCTTGTGAATGTATGGCCTAGGACTAAAAACCTTCGGGTTATGGGTTTATGCCTGTTGTGTAGTCTTGCATATCCTTTTATGTGGGCCTAGTTTCTTTCATGTAATTAGCAAGAGTCCATGAGCTAGTGACGTATGGGATATACATTCCTACCAGGAGGGGCAAAGTTTCCCAAACCTCAAAATGCCTATAAATACACCCCTCACCACACCCACAAATCAGTTTTACAAACTTTGCCTCCCTTGGAGGTGGTAAAGTAAGTTTGTGCTAGATTCTTTGTTGATATGCGCTTCGCAGCAGGGCTGGAGCCCGGTTTTCCTCTCAGTGTGCAGTGAATGTCAGAGGGATGTGAAGAGGAGTATTGCCTATTTGAATTCAATGATCTCCTTCTACGGGTCTATTTCATAGGTTCTCTGTTATCGGTCGTAGAGATTCATCTCTTACCTCCCTTTTCAGATCGACGATATACTCTTATATATACCCTTACCTCTACTGATTCTCGTTTCAGTACTGGTTTGGCTTTCTACTACATGTAGATGAGTGTCCTGTGGTAAGTAAGTCTTATTTTCTGTGACACTCTAAGCTATGGTTGGGCACTTTTATATTAAGTTCTAAATATATGTGTTTAAACATTTATTTGCCTTGATTCAGGATGTTTGATATTCCTTATTTCAGACAGTCAGTTTCATTATTTGGGATAATGCATATGAATTAATAAATTTTTCTTACCTTAAAATTTGACTTTTTTCCTGTGGGCTGTTAGGGGGGCTGAAAATGCTTCATTTTATTGCGTCATTCTTGGCGCGGACTTTTTTGGTGCAAAAAATTTTTCTTTGTCATTTCCGGCCTCATTATTGTCTCCACATTATTTAAGTCTAGTTGTTTATTTGCTTCTGGTTGCTAGAAGCTTGTTCATTGGCATTTTTTCCCATTCCTGAAACTGTCATTTAAGGAATTTGATAAATTTTGATTTATATGTTGTTTTTTCTATTACATATTGCAAAGATGTCTCAGATTGACCCTGAATCAGAAGCTACTTCTGGAAAATCGCTGCCTGATGCTGGATCTACTAAAGTTAAGTGTATTTGCTGTAAACTTGTGGTAACTGTCCCTCCGGCTGTTGTTTGTGATGAATGTCATGATAAACTTGCTAATGCAGATAATATTTCCTTTAGTAATGTTCCATTACCTGTTGCTGTTCCATCAACATCTAATACTCAGGGTGTTCCTGTTAATATAAGAGATTTTGTTTCTAAATCTATTAGGAAGGCTATGTCTGTTATTCCTCCTTCCAGTAAACGTAAAAGGTCTTTTAAAACTTCTCATTTTCCAGATGAATTTTTAAAATGAACATCATCATTCTGATTCTGTTTCTGATGATGATTTTTCTGGTTCAGAGGATTCTGTTTCAGAGATTGACACTGATAAATCTTCATATTTATTTAAAATGGAATTTTATTCGTTCTTTACTTAAAGAAGTCTTAATTGCATTAGAAATAGAGGAGTCTGGTCCTCTTGATACTAAATCTAAACGTTTAAACACGGTTTTTAAACCTCCTGTAGTTATTCCGGAGGTTTTTTCCCGTCCCTGATGCTATTTCTGAAGTAATTTCCAGGGAATGGAATAATCTGGGTAATTCATTTACTCCTCTAAACGGTTTAAGAAATTATATCCTCTGCCATCTGACAGATTAGAGTTTTGGGACAAAATCCCTAAAGTTGATGGGGCTATCTCTACTCTTGCTAAACATACTACTATTCCTATGGCAGATAGTACTTTCCTTTAAGGATCCTTTAGATAGGAAAATTGAATCCTTTCTAAGAAAAGCTTATTTATGTTCAGGTAATCTTCTTAGGCCTGCTATATCTTTGGCGGATGTTGCTGCAGCTTCAACTTCTGGTTGGAGGCTTTAGCACAACAAGTAACAGATCATAATACTCATAGCATTGTTAATCTTCTTCAACATGCTAATAACTTTATTTGTGATGCCATCTTTGACATCATTAGGGTTGATTGTCAGGTATATGTCTTTAGCTATTTTAGCTAGAAGAGCTTTATGGCTTAAAACTTGGAATGCTGATATGTCTTCTAAGTCAACTTTGCTTTCCCTTTCTTTCCAAGGTAATAAATTGTTTGGTTCACAGTTGGATTCTATTATTTCAACTGTTACTAGGGGGAAAGGAACTTTTTTACCACAGGATAAAAAATCTAAAGGTAAATATTGGGCTGCTAATCGTTTTCGTTCCTTTCGTCACAATAAGGAACAAAAGTCTGATCCTTCCCCTACAGGAACGGTATCAGTTTGGAAACCATCTCCAGTCTGGAATAAATCCAAGCCTTTTAGAAAGCCAAAGCCAGCTACCAAGTCCACATGAAGGTGCGGCCCTCATTCCAGCCCAGCTGGTAGGGGGCAGATTACGATTTTCGAAGAAATTTGGATCAGTTCGATTCACAGTCTTTGGATTCAGAACATTGTTTCTCAAGGGTACAAAATTGGTTTCAAGATGAGGCCTCCTGCAAGAAGATTTTTTCTTTCTCGCGTTCCAATAAATCCAGTGAAGGCTCAAGCGTTTCTGAAATGTGTTTCAGATCTAGAGTTGGCTGGAGTAATTGTGCCAGTTCCAGTTCTGGAACAGGGTCTGGGGTTTTACTCAAATCTATTCATTGTACCAAAGAAGGAGAATTCCTTCAGACCAGTACTGGATTTAAAGATATTGAATCGTTATGTAAGAATACCAACATTCAAAATGGTAACTATAAGGACTATTCTGCCTTTTGTTCAGCAATGGGCATTATATGTCCACAATAGATTTACAAGATGCATATCTGCATATTCCGATTCATCCAGATCACTTTCAGTTTCTGAGATTCTCTTTTCTAGACAAGCATTACCAGTTTGTGGCTCTGCCGTTTGGCCTAGCAACAGCTCCAAGGATTTTTACAAAGGTTCTCGGTGCCCTACTATCTGTAATCAGAGAACAGGGTATTGTGGTATTTCCTTATTTGGACGATATCTTGGTACTTGCTCAGTCTTCACATTTAGCAAAATCTCATACGAATCGACTTGTATCGTTTCTTCAAGATCATGGTTGGAGGATCAATTTACCAAAGAGTTTGTTGATTCCTCAGACAAGGGTAACCTTTTTAGGTTTCCAGATAGATTCAGTGTCCATGACGCTGTCGTTGACGGACAAGAGACGTCTGAAATTGGTTTCAGCCTGTCGAAACCTTCAGTCTCAATCATTCCCTTCGGTAGCCTTATGCATGGAAATTCTAGGTCTTATGACTGCTGCTCGTTTTCTCATGCAACCTCTTCAGCTCTGTATGCTGAACCAGTGGTGCAGGGATTATACAAAGATGTCACAATTAATATCTTTTCAACCAAACGTACGACACTCTCTGACGTGGTGGACAGATCACCATCGTTTAGTTCAGGGGGCTTCTTTTGTTCTTCCGACCTGGACTGTGATCTCAACAGATGCAAGTCTGACAGGTTGGGGAGCTGTATGGGGGTCTCTGACAGCACAGGGGGTTTGGGAATCTCAGGAGGCGAGATTACCAATCAACATTTTGGAACTCCGTGCGATTTTCAGAGCTCTTCAGTCGTGGCCTCTTCTAAAGAGAGAGTCATTCATTTGTTTTCAGACAGACAATGTCACAACCGTGGCATATGTCAATCATCAAGGAGGGACTCACAGTCCTCTGGCTATGAAAGAAGTATCTCGAATACTTGTATGGGCAGAATCCAGCTCCTGTCTAATTTCTGCGGTTCACATCCCAGGTATAGACAATTGGGAAGCGGATTATCTCAGTCGCCAAACATTACATCCGGGCGAATGGTCTCTTCACCCAGAAGTATTTCTTCAGATTGTTCAAATCTGGGGACTTCCAGAAATAGATCTGATGGCTTCTCATCTAAACAAGAAGCTTCCCAGGTATCTGTCCAGATCCAGGGATCCTTAGGCGGAAGCAGTGGATGCATTGTCACTTCCTTGGAAGTATCATCCTGCTTATATCTTTCCGCCTCTAGTTCTTCTTCCAAGAGTGATTTCCAAGATTCTAAAGGAGCGTTCGTTTGTTCTGCTGGTGGCTCCAGCATGGCCTCACAGGTTTTGGTATGCGGATCTTGTTTGGATGGCTACTTGCCAACCGTGGACTCTTCCGTTAAGACCAGACCTTCTATCGCAAGGTCCTTTTTTCCATCAGGATCTCAAATCCTTAAATTTGAAGGTATGGAGATTGAACGCTTGATTCTCAGTCATAGAGGTTTCTCTGACTCCGTAATTTAATACTATGTTACAGGCTCGTAAAACTGTATCTAGGAAGATATATTATCGAGTCTGGAAGACTTACATTTCTTGGTGCTCTTCTCATCATTTTTCCTGGCATTCTTTTAGAATTCCTAGAATTTTACAATTTCTTCAGGATGGTCTGGATAAAGGTTTTTCTGCTCTTTCTGTGTTGTTTCACAGAAAGATTGCTAATCTTCCTGATATTCATTGTTTTGTTCAGGCTTTGGTTCGTATCAAACCTGTCATTAAGTCAATCTCTCCTCCTTGGAGTTTAAATTTGGTTCTGGGGGCTTTACAAGCTCCTCCGTTTGAACCTATGCATTCTCTGGACATTAAATTACTTTCTTGGAAAGTCTTGTTCCTTTTGGCCATCTCTTCTGCTAGAAGAGTTTCAGAGTTATCTGCTCTTTCTTGTGAATCTCCTTTTCTGATTTTTCATCAGGATAAGGCGTTGTTGCGAACTTCATTTAAATTATTACCTAAAGTTGTGAACTCTAACAACATTAGTAGAGAGATTGTGGTTCCTTCGTTGTGTCCTAATCCTAAGAATTCTAAGGAAAGATTGTTGCATTCTTTGGATGTAGTTAGAGCTTTGAAATATTATGTTGAAGCTACTAAGGATTTCCGAAAGACTTCTAGTCTATTTGTTATCTTTTCCGGTTTTAGGAAAGGTCAGAAGGCCTCTACCATTTCTTTGGCATCTTGGTTAAAATCTTTGATTCATCATGCTTATGTCGAGTCGGGTAAAACTCTGCCTCAAAGGATTACAGCTCATTCTACTAGGTCAGTTTCTACTTCCTGGGCGTTTAGGAATGAAGCTTCGGTTGATCAGATTTGCAAAGCAGCCACTTGGTCTTCTTTGCATACTTTACTAAATTCTACCATTTTGATGTTTTTTCTTCTTCTGAAGCAGTTTTTGGTAGAAAAGTACTTCAGGCAGCTGTTTCAGTTTGATTCTTCTGCTTATAATTTCATTTTTTTTTATTATAAGATTTAAACTTTATTTTGGGGTGTGGATTATTTTTTCAGCGAAATTGGCTGTCTTTATTTTATCCCTCCCTCTCTAGTGACTCTTGCGTGGAAGCTCCACATCTTGGGTATTTATTATCCCATACGTCACTAGCTCATGGACTCTTGCTAATTACATGAAAGAAAACATAATTTATGTAAGAACTTACCTGATAAATTCATTTTCTCTTGTTAAGTGTATCCAGTCCACGGATCATCCATTACTTATGGGATATTCTCCTTCCCAACAGGAAGTTGCAAGAGGATCACCCACAGCAGAGCTGCTATATAGCTCCCTCAAAGGTTTGTTATTTTTAAATGGTGCCGGAGTGTTCTGTTTATCTCAGGCAGTATTTAGAAGAAGAATCTGCCTGTGTTTTCTATGATCTTAGCAGAAGTAACTAAGATCCATGGCTGTTCTCACATATTCTGAGGAGTGAGGTAACTTCAGAGAGGGAATGGCGTGCAGGTTTTCCTGCAATAAGGTATGTGCAGTTAATATTTTTCTAGGGATGGAATTTGCTAGTAAATGCTGCTGATACCTAACTAATGTAAGTAAAAACTTAAATGCAGTGATAGCTACTGGTATCAGGCTTATTAATAGAGATGCATACTCTTATAAAAATGTAATATAAAACGTTTTGCTGGCATGTTTAATCGTTTTTATATGTATTTGGTGATAAAACTTATTGGGGCCTAGTTTTTTTTCCACATGGCTAGCTTGAATTTTGCCTAGTCACAGTTTCCTTAGGCTTTCCACTGTTGTAATATGAGTTGGAGGGGCCTTTTTTAGTGCTTTTCTGTGCAGCTAAAAATACTGACAGAGACATTCAGTTTCCCTCTGCATGATCCAGGACATCTCTGGAGGGCTCAAAAGGCTTCAAAGTCGTTTTTGAGGGAGGTAAAAAGCCACAGTAGAGCTGTGGCAGTTGCTGTGACTGTTTGAAAAAAAAAAAAAAAGTTTTTGTCTTTTATTATTTCCATTTTGGGTATTAAGGGGTTAATCATCCATTTGCAAGTGGGTGCAATGCTCTGCTAACTTGTTACATACACTGTAAAAATTTCGTTAGTGTAACTGCCTTTTTTCACTGTTATTTCAAATTTTGACAAAATTTGTGTTTCTTAAAGTACAGTAACGTTTTTTATATTGCTTGTAAACTTGTTTAAAGTGTTTTCCAAGCTTGCTAGTCTCATTGCTAGTCTGTTTAAACATGTCTGACAGAGGAAACTACTTGTTCATTATGTTTGAAAGCCATGGTGGAGCCCCATAGGAGAATGTGTACTAAATGTATTGATTTCACCTTAAACAGTAAAGATCAGTCTTTAACTATAAAAGAAATATCACCAGAAGATTCTGACAAGGGGGAAGTTATGCCGACTAACTCTCCCCACGTATCAGACCCTTCGCCTCCCGCTCAGGGGATGCACGCTAATATGGCGCCAATTACATCAGGGACGCCCATATCGATTACCTTGCAGGACATGGCTGCAATCATGAATAATACCCTGTCAGAGGTATTATCCAGGTTGCCTGAATTAAGAGGCAAGCGCGATTGCTCTGGGGTTAGGAGAAATACAGAGCGCGCAGATGCTGTAAGGGCCATGTCTGATACTGCGTCACAATATGCAGATCATGAGGACGGAGAGCTTCAGTCTGTGGGTGACATCTCTGATTCGGGGAAACCTGATTCAGAGATTTCTAATTTTAAATTTAAGCTTGAGAACCTCCGTGTGTTGCTTGGGGAGGTATTAGCTGCTCTGAATGACTGTAACACAGTTGCAGTACCAGAGAAATTGTGTAGGCTGGATAAATACTATGCGGTACCAGTGTGTACTGATGTTTTTCCTATACCTAAAAGGCTTACAGAAATTAGCAAGGAGTGGGATAGACCGGGTGTGCCTTTTTCCCCACCTCCTATATTTAGAAAAATGTTTCCAATAGACGCCACTACACGGGACTTATGGCAGACAGTCCCTAAGGTGGAGGGAGCAGTTTCTACTTTAGCAAAGCGTACTACTATCCCGGTTGAGGACAGTTATGCTTTCTTTCATGTAATTAGCAAGAGTCCATGAGCTAGTGACGTATGGGATATACATACCTACCAGGAGGGGCAAAGTTTCCCAAACCTCAAAATGCCTATAAATACACCACTCACCACACCCACAAATCAGTTTTACAAACTTTGCCTCCTATGGAGGTGGTGAAGTAAGTTTGTGCTAGATTCTACGTTGATATGCGCTCCGCAGCAGGTTGGAGCCCGGTTTTCCTCTCAGCGTGCAGTGAATGTCAGAGGGATGTGAGGAGAGTATTGACTATTTGAATTCAATGATCTCCTTCTACGGGGTCTATTTCATAGGTTCTCTGTTATCGGTCGTAGAGATTCATCTCTTACCTCCCTTTTCAGATCGACGATGTATTCAAACATTTATTTGCCTTGACTCAGGATGTTCAACGTTCATTATTTCAGACAGTCAGTTTCATATTTGGGATAATGCATATGAATAAATCAATTTTTTTCTTACCTTAAAATTTGACTTTTTCCCTGTGGGCTGTTAGGCTCGCGGGGGCTGAAAATGCTTCATTTTATTGCGTCATTCTTGGCGCGGACTTTTTTGGCGCAAATTTTTTTTTCTATTTCCGGCGTCATACGTGTCGCCGGAAGTTGCGTCATTTTTGAAGTTTTTTTGCGCCAAAGGTGTCGGCGTTCCGGATGTGGCGTCATTTTTGGCGCCAAAAGCATTTAGGCGCCAAATAATGTGGGCGTCTTTTTTGGTGCTAAAAAATATGGGCGTTACTATTGTCTCCACATTATTTAAGTCTCATTATTTATTGCTTCTGGTTGCTAGAATATTGCAAGATGTCCCAGATTGACACTGAGTCAGAAGATACTTCTGGAAAAACGCTGCCTGGTGCTGGATCTACCAAAGTTAAGTGTATCTGCTGTAAACTTGTGGTATCTGTTCCTCCAGCTGTTGTTTGTAATGAATGTCATGACAAACTTGTTAATGCAGATAATATTTCCTTTAGTAATGTTACATTACCTGTTGCTGTTCTGTCAACATCTAATACTCAGAGTGTTCCTGTTAACATAAGAGATTTTGTTTCTAAATCCATTAATAAGGCTATGTCTGTTATTCCTCCTTCTAGTAAACGTAAAAGGTCTTTTAAAACTTCTCATTTTTCAGATGAATTTTTAAATGAACATCATCATTCTGATTCTGATAATGGTTCCTCTGGTTCAGAGGATTCTGTCTCAGAGGTTGATGCTGATAAATCTTCATATTTATTCAAAATGGAATTTATTCGTTCTTTGCTTAAAGAAGTCTTAATTGCATTAGAAATAGAGGATTCTTGTCCTCTTGATACTAAATCTAAACGTTTAAATAAGGTTTTTAAATCTCCTGTAGTTATTCCAGAAGTTTTTCCTGTCCCTGGTGCTATTTCTGAAGTAATCTCCAGGGAATGGAATAATTTGGGTAATTCATTTACTCCTTCTAAACGTTTTAAGCAATTATATCCTGTGCCATCTGACAGATTAGAGTTTTGGGACAAAATCCCTAAGGTTGATGGGGCTGTCTCTACTCTTGCTAAACGTACTACTATTCCTACGGCAGATAGTACTTCCTTTAAGGATCCTTTAGATAGGAAGATTGAATCCTTTCTAAGAAAAGCTTACTTATGTTCAGGTAATCTTCTTACACCTGCTATATCTTTAGCGGATGTTGCTGCAGCTTCAACTTTTTGGTTAGAAGCTTTAGCGCAACAAGTAACAGATCATAATTCTCATAGCATTGTTAATCTTCTTCAACATGCTAATAACTTTATTTGTGATGCCATCTTTGATATCATTAGAGTTGATGTCAGGTATATGTCTCTAGCTATTTTAGCTAGAAGAGCTTTATGGCTTAAAACTTGGAATGCTGATATGTCTTCCAAGTCTACTTTGCTTTCCCTTTCTTTCCAGGGTAATAAATTATTTGGTTCTCAGTTGGATTCTATTATCTCAACTGTTACTGGAGGGAAAGGAACTTTTTTACCACATGATAAAAAATCTAAAGGTAAATTTAGGTCTAATAATCGTTTTCGTTCCTTTCGTCACAATAAGGAACAAAAGCCTGATCCTTCACCCACAGGAGCGGTATCAGTTTGGAAACCATCTCCAGTCTGGAATAAATCCAAGCCTTTTAGAAAACCAAAGCCAGCTCCCAAGTCCACATGAAGGTGCGGCCCTCATTCCAGCTCAGCTGGTAGGGGGCAGATTACGTTTTTTCAAAGGAGTTTGGATCAATTCAATTCACAATCTTTGGATTCAGAACATTGTTTCAGAAGGGTACAGAATTGGCTTCAAGATAAGGCTTCCTGCAAAGAGATTTTTTCTTTCCCGTGTCCCAGTAAATCCAGCGAAGGCTCTAGCATTTCTGAAATGTGTTTCAGATCTAGAGTTGGCTGGAGTAATTATGCCAGTCCCAGTTCTGGAACAGGGGCTGGGGTTTTATTCAAATCTCTTCATTGTACCAAAGAAGGAGAATTCCTTCAGACCAGTTCTGGATCTAAAAATATTGAATCGTTATGTAAGGATACCAACATTCAAAATGGTAACTATAAGGACTATCCTGCCTTTTGTTCAGCAAGGGCATTATATGTCCACAATAGATTTACAGGATGCATATCTGCATATTCCGATTCATCCAGATCACTATCAGTTTCTGAGATTCTCTTTCCTAGACAAGCATTACCAGTTTGTGGCTCTGCCGTTTGGCCTAGCAACAGCTCCAAGAATTTTTACAAAGGTTCTCGGTGCCTTTCTGTCTGTATTTAGAGAACAGGGTGTTGTGGTATTTCCTTATTTGGACGATATCTTGGTACTTGCTCAGTCTTCACATTTAGCAGAATCTCATACGAATCGACTCGTGTTGTTTCTTCAAGATCATGGTTGGAGGATCAATTTACCGAAAAGTTAATTGATTCCTCAGACAAGGGTAACCTTTTTAGGTTTCCAGATAGATTCAGTGTCCAT
This sequence comes from Bombina bombina, assembly GCF_027579735.1. Taxonomy (NCBI): domain Eukaryota; kingdom Metazoa; phylum Chordata; class Amphibia; order Anura; family Bombinatoridae; genus Bombina; species Bombina bombina. Next base: position 295,993,907 of record NC_069506.1, on the reverse strand, counting down.
GACTCTGTCTCTGACAGACAAGAGACGTCTAAAATTGATCTCAGCTTGTCGAAACCTTCAATCACAATCATTCCCTTCGGTAGCCTTATGCATGGAAATTCTAGGTCTTATGACTGCTGCATCGGACGCGATCCCCTTTGCTCGTTTTCACATGCGACCTCTTCAGCTCTGTATGCTGAACCAGTGGTGCAGGGATTACAAAAAGATATCTCAATTAATATCTTTAAAACCGATTGTACGACACTCTCTGACGTGGTGGACAGATCACCATCGTTTAGTTCAGGGGGCTTCTTTTGTTCTTCCGACCTGGACTGTAATTTCAACAGATGCAAGTCTGACAGGTTGGGGAGCTGTTTGGGGGTCTCTGACAGCACAAGGGGTTTGGGAATCTCAGGAGGTGAGATTGCAAATCAATATTTTGGAACTCCGTGCAATTTTCAGAGCTCTTCAGTCATGGCCTCTTCTAAAGAGTGAATCGTTCATTTGTTTTCAGACAGACAATGTCACAACTGTGGCATATATCAATCATCAAGGAGGGACTCACAGTCCTCTGGCTATGAAAGAAGTATCTCGAATACTGGTATGGGCGGAATCCAGCTCCTGTCTAATTTCTGCGGTTCATATCCCAGGTATAGACAATTGGGAAGCGGATTATCTCAGTCGCCAAACCTTACATCCGGGCGAATGGTCTCTTTACCCAGAAGTATTTCTTCAGATTGTTCAAATGTGGGGACTTCCAGAAATAGATCTGATGGCTTCTCATCTAAACAAGAAACGTCCCAGGTATCTGTCCAGATCCAGGGATCCTCAAGCGGAAGCAGTGGATGCATTGTCACTTCCTTGGAAGTATCATCCTGCCTATATCTTTCCACCTCTAGTTCTTCTTCCAAGAGTAATCTCCAAGATTCTGAAGGAATGCTAGTTTGTTCTGCTGGTGGCTCCAGCACGGCCTCACAGGTTTTGGTATACGGATCTTGTCCGGATGGCCTCTTGCCAACCGTGGACTCTTCCGTTAAGACCAGACCTTCTGTCGCAAGGTCCTTTTTTTCCATCAGGATCTCAAATCCTTAAATTTAAAGGTATGGAGATTGAACGCTTGATTCTTAGTCAAAGAGGTTTCTCTGACTCTGTGATTAATACTATGTTACAGGCTCGTAAATCTGTATCTAGGAAGATATATTATAGAGTCTGGAAGACTTACATTTCTTGGTGTCTTTCTCATAATTTTTCCTGGCATTCTTTTAGAATTCCGAGAATTTTACAGTTTCTTCAGGATGGTTTGGATAAAGGTTTGTCTGCAAGTTCCTTGAAAGGACAAATCGCTGCTCTTTCTGTTCTTTTTCACAGAAAGATTGCTAATCTTCCTGATATTCATTGTTTTGTACAAGCTTTGGTTCGTATAAAACCTGTCATTAAGTCAATTTCTCCTCCTTGGAGTTTGAATTTGGTTCTGGGGGCTCTTCAAGCTCCTCCGTTTGAACCTATGCATTCATTGGTCATTAAATTACTTTCTTGGAAAGTTTTGTTTCTTTTGGCCATCTCTTCTGCTAGAAGAGTTTCTGAATTATCTGCTCTTTCTTGTGAGTCTCCTTTTCTGATTTTTCATCAGGATAAGGCGGTGTTGCGAACTTCTTTTAAATTTTTGCCTAAGGTTGTGAATTCTAACAACATTAGTAGAGAAATTGTGGTTCCTTCATTATGTCCTAATCCTAAGAATTCTAAGGAGAGATCATTGCATTCTTTGGATGTAGTTAGAGCTTTGAAATATTATGTTGAAGCCACTAAGAATTTCCGAAAGACTTCTAGTCTATTTGTTATCTTTGCCGGTTCTAGGAAAGGTCAGAAGGCTTCTGTCATTTCTCTGGCATCTTGGTTGAAATATTTAATTCATTCTGCTTATGTCGAGTCGGGTAAAACTCTGCCTCAAAGGATTACAGCTCATTCTACTAGGTCAGTTGCTACTTCCTGGGCGTTTAGGAATGAAGCTTCGGTTGATCAGATTTGCAAAGCAGCAACTTGGTCTTCTTTGCATACTTTTACTGAATTCTACCATTTTGATGTGTTTTCTTCTTCTGAAGCAGTTTTTGGTAGAAAAGTACTTCAGGCAGCTGTTTCAGTTTGATTCTTCTGCTTATAATTTCAGTTTTTTTCATTATAAGATTTAAACTTTGTTTTGGGTGTGGATTATTTTCAGCGGAATTGGCTGTCTTTATTTTATCCCTCCCTCTCTAGTGACTCTTGCGTGGAAGATCCACATCTTGGGTAGTCATTATCCCATACGTCACTAGCTCATGGACTCTTGCTAATTACATGAAAGAAAACATAATTTATGTAAGAACTTACCTGATAAATTCATTTCTTTCATATTAGCAAGAGTCCATGAGGCCCACCCTTTTTTGTGGTGATTATGATTTTTTTGTATAAAGCACAATTATTCCAATTCCTTATTTTTTATGCTTTCGCACTTTTTTCTTATCACCCTACTTCTTGGCTATGCGTTAAACTGATTTGTGGGTGTGGTGAGGGGTGTATTTATAGGCATTTTGAGGTTTGGGAAACTTTGCCCCTCCTGGTAGGAATGTATATCCCATACGTCACTAGCTCATGGACTCTTGCTAATATGAAAGAAATGAATTTATCAGGTAAGTTCTTACATAAATTCTGTTTTTTCAGATCCAATGGATAAAAAATTGGAGGGTTACCTTAAGAAAATGTTTATTCAACAAGGTTTTATTTTACAGCCCCTTGCATGCATTGCGCCTGTCACGGCCGCAGCGGCATTCTGGTTTGAGGCCCTGGAAGAGGCCATCCATACAGCTCCATTGACTGAAATTATTGACAAGCTTAGAACACTTAAGCTAGCTAACTCATTTGTTTCTGATGCCATTGTTCATTTGACTAAACTAACGGCTAAGAATTCCGGATTCGCCATCCAAGCGCGTAGGGTGCTATGGCTTAAATCCTGGTCAGCTGACGTGACTTCGAAGTCTAAATTACTCAACATTCCTTTCAAGGGGCAGACCTTATTCGGGCCTGGTTTGAAGGAAATTATTGCTGACATTACTGGAGGTCACACCCTTCCTCAGGACAGGGCCAAAGCAAAGGCCAAACAGTCTAATTTTCGTGCCTTTCGAAATTTCATGGCAGGTGCAGCATCAACTTCCTCCGCTTCAAGACAAGAGAGAACTTTTGCTCAATCTAAGCAGGCCTGGAAACCTAACCAGTCCTGGAACAAAGACAAGCAGGCCAGAAAGCCTGCTGCTTCCTCTAAGACAGCATGAAGGAATGGCCCCCTATCCGGCGACAGATCTAGTAGGGGGCAGACTTTCTCTCTTCGCCCAGGCGTGGGCAAGAGATGTTCGGGATCCCTGGGCGTTGGAGATCATATCTCAGGGATATCTTCTGGACTTCAAAGCTTCCCCTCCACAAGGGAGATTTCATCTTTCAAGGCTATCTGCAAATCAGATAAAGAAAGAGGCATTCCTATGCTGTGTGCAAGACCTCCTAGTTATGGGAGTGATCCATCCAGTTCCGCGGACGGAATAAGGACAGGGTTTTTATTCGAATCTGTTTGTGGTTCCCAAAAAAGAGGGAACCTTCAGACCAATTTTGGATCTAAAGATCTTAAACAAATTCCTCAGAGTTCCATCTTTCAAAATGGAAACTATTCGGACCATCCTACCCATGATCCAAGAAGGTCAGTACATGACCACAGTGGACTTAAAGGATGCCTACCTTCACATACCGATTCAAAAAGATCATCATCGGTTTCTAAGGTTTGCCTTTCTAGACAGGCATTACCAATTTGTAGCTCTTCCCTTCGGGTTGGCTACAGCCCAGAGAATCTTTACAAAGGTTCTGGGCTCACTTCTGGCGGTTCTAAGACCGCGAGGCATAGCGGTGGCTCCGTATCTAGACGACATCCTGATACAGGCGTCAAGCTTTCAAGTTGCCAAGTCTCATACAGAGATAGTTCTGGCATTTCTGAGGTCGCACGGGTGGAAAGTGAACGAGGAAAAGAGTTCTCTATCCCCACTCACAAGAGTCTCCTTCTTAGGGACTCTTATAGATTCTGTAGAAATGAAAATTTACCTGACGGAGTCCAGGTTATCAAAACTTCTAAATGCTTGCCGTGTTCTTCACTCCATTCCGCGCCCTTCGGTAGCTCAGTGTATGGAGGTAATCGGCTTAATGGTAGCGGCAATGGACATAGTGCCATTTGCGCGCCTTCATCTCAGATCGCTGCAATTATGCATGCTAAGTCAGTGGAATGGGGATTACACAGATTTGTCCCCTCTGCTAAATCTGGATCAAGAGACCAGAGATTCTCTTCTCTGGTCGTTGTCTTGGGTACACCTGTCCAAGGGTATGACCTTTCGCAGGCCAGATTGGACAATTGTACAATTGAACAACAGATGCCAGCCTTCTAGGTTGGGTTGCAGTCTGGAATTCCCTGAAGGCACAGGGATCGTGGACTCAGGAGGAGAAACTCCTTCCAATAAATATTCTGGAGTTAAGAGCGATATTCAATACTCTTCTGGCTTGGCCTCAGTTAGCAACACTGAGGTTCATCAGATTTCAGTCGGACAACATCACGACTGTGGCTTACATCAACCATCAAGGGGGAACCAGGAGTTCCCTAGCGATGTTAGAAGTCTCAAAAATAATTCGCTGGGCAGAGTACCACTCTTGCCACCTGTCAGCAATCCATATCCCAGGCGTGGAGAACTGGGAGGCGGATTTTCTAAGTCGTCAGACTTTCCATCCGGGGGAGTGGGAACTCCATCTGGAGGTGTTTGCTCAGTTGATTCATCGTTGGGGCAAACCAGAGTTGGATCTCATGGCGTCTCGCCAGAACGCCAAGCTTCCTTGTTACGTATCCAGGTCCAGGGACCCAGAAGCGACGCTGATAGATGCTCTAGCAGCGCCTTGGTTCTTCAACCTGGCTTATGTGTTTCCACTGTTTCCTCTGCTCCCTCTACTGATTGACAAAATCAAACAGGAGAGAGCATCAGTGATTCTGATAGCACCTGCGTGGCCACGCAGGACTTGGTATGCAGACCTAGTGGACATGTCATCCTTTCCACCATGGACTCTGCCTCTAAGACAGGACCTTCTGATACAAGGTCCTTTCAATCATCCAAATCTAATTTCTCTGAGACTGACTGCATGGAGATTGAACGCTTGATTCTATCAAAGCGTGGCTTCTCCGAGTCAGTCATTGATACTTTAATACAGGCACGAAAGCCTGTTACCAGGAAAATCTACCACAAGATATGGAGTAAATATCTTTATTGGTGTGAATCCAAGAATTACTCATGGAGTAAGGTTAGGATTCCTAGAATATTGTCTTTTCTCCAAGAGGGCTTGGACAAAGGATTATCAGCTAGTTCCTTAAAGGGACAGATTTCTGCTCTGTCTATTCTTTTGCACAAGTGTCTGGCAGAGGTTCCAGACGTCCAGGCATTTTGCCAGGCTTTGGTTAGAATTAAGCCTGTGTTTAAACCTGTTGCTCCCCCGTGGAGCTTAAACTTGGTTCTTAAAGTTCTTCAAGGAGTTCAGTTTGAACCCCTTCATTCCATTGATATTAAACTTTTATCTTGGAAAGTTCTGTTTTTGATGGCTATTTCCTCGGCTCGGAGAGTCTCTGAGCTATCTGCCTTACAATGTGATTCTCCTTATCTGATTTTTCATGCAGATAAGGTTGTCCTGCGTACCAAACCTGGGTTTTTACCTAAGGTGGTTTCTAACAAGAATATCAATCAAGAGATTGTTGTTCCATCATTGTGTCCTAATCCTCCTTCAAAGAAGGAACATCTTTTACATAATCTGGACGTAGTCCGTGCCTTGAAGTTTTTCTTACAAGCTACTAAAGATTTTCGTCAAACATCTACCCTGTTTGTCGTTTACTCTGGACAGAGGAGAGGTCAAAAAGCTTCGGCAACCTCTCTTTCCTTTTGGCTTCGGAGCATAATACGCCTAGCCTATGAGACTGCTGGACAGCAGCCCCCTGAAAGGATTACAGCTCATTCCACTAGAGCTGTGGCTTCCACCTGGGCCTTTAAAAATGAGGCCTCTGTTGAACAGATTTGCAAGGCCGCGACTTGGTCTTTGCTTCACACTTTTTCCAAATTTTACAAATTTGATACTTTTGCTTCTTCGGAGGCTGTTTTTGGGAGAAAGGTTCTTCAGGCAGTGGTTCCTTCCGCTTAATCCCTGCCTTGTCCCTCCCATCATCCGTGTACTTTAGCTTTGGTATTGGTATCCCATAAGTAATGGATGATCCGTGGACTGGATACACTTAACAAGAGAAAACATAATTTATGCTTACTTGATAAATTTATTTCTCTTGTAGTGTATCCAGTCCACGGCCCGCCCTGTCCTTTTAAGGCAGGTCTAAATTTTAATTAAACTACAGTCACCACTGCACCCTATGGTTTCTCCTTTCTCTGTTTGTTTTCGGTCGAATGACTGGATATGACAGTTAGGGGAGGAGCTATATAGCAGCTCTGCTGTGGGTGATCCTCTTGCAACTTCCTGTTGGGAAGGAGAATATCCCATAAGTAATGGATGATCCGTGGACTGGATACACTACAAGAGAAATAAATTTATCAAGTAAGCATAAATTATGTTTCTTTCATATTAGCAAGAGTCCATGAGGCCCACCCTTTTTTTGTGGTGGTTATGATTTTTTTGTATAAAGCACAATTATTCCAATTCCTTATTTTTTATGCTTTCGCACTTTTTTCTTATCACCCCACTTCTTGGCTATTCGTTAAACTGATTTGTGGGTGTGGTCCCCAAGGCAGAACATACAGTGATCTGAGATGTCATCGCAGAAAATGCAGCATGTCTGCAGAAAGAACAGAACTCATGCAGGAACTGTTAGACTTAGTGCTTTAACTTTGCAGCTGTGTTTTGGCTGCACTGGTTGTGTTCCAGTGCATCAAGAGAAAAGTGCTGTTTGAAGTTAACAGACAAATATGCAGTAGCACTGTAAAGCAGCAGTGCATTGATTATTAACTGGCTTTTTTTCCCAAACACTCCCCTAGCCTTTCCCAGTCTGCAAAGCTGTTTGTTCTGAATGTAAGACGCTCTTATGAGCATTGCATCTTTTTATTACTACATTTCTATGTTAGACCAAGAGAAAAGGAAACAAATTTATTCAAGAGATATTTTATAATTTAGTTTGCAGCTAATTTGCAATGCTATTTTCAACTACTGCACTATATTATAAAACGTTAAAAATGTTTTTATTCTTTAGTTAACCAACACATTGCAATTGAACTGGTGCTTTAGTGTAACTGCCTAATTTAAAATTGAATTTTATTTAAAAATGGCCTGCAGAAAAAAAAATCTCATCGCAGAAAGTGAAAAAAAATTGCGCTTCTGGGGGTGTGTTGAGGGGTGTATTTATAGGCATTTTGAGGTTTGGGAAACTTTGCCCCTCCTGGTAGGAATGTATATCCCATACATCACTAGCTCATGGACTCTTGCTAATATGAAAGAAATGAATTTATCAGGTAAGTTCTTACATAAATTATGTTTTTGCCGCCTTTTGCTGGCACGCTTTTGGATTTCGTGGGGCATCTGCTGACCGTGCGTGTTTACGCTTGGGCGGGGTTTCTTCCCCTTCCTCATTCCTGACCGAGTGGCGACGGAGGAAAGAGTCTGCTCCGCTGAGGTCATAGGAGGTGGTTAGTGCTCCAGCCATTGTGTGTCAGGTGCCAGTCGTTTGTTTTTTTGTTTTCCAATATTGGGCGGTTATATTAGTCCTAGCCATGGAGGATTCTGATGCCGGGGACTATTGTTTTATCAGATTATGAGTCGTCCTCGGACGAGGATTGTCATTTGGCCCCGTTGTCGCAAGTCTACACTCTTGTGCCTGCATAGTTTGCTGGGTCCCTCAGGCTCTTGGGACCTTGGATCTGCTGAGCCATTGGCCTCCGGGGGCTCTGTTCCTCAGGAGGCGCATTCCCAATAGCACACTCCTTTTGCTTTTGCAGGTGACCCTGACTTTGATGTCTCCTCTGCGCAGGGTGGATTGTTCAGATGGCGGGACATTTTTGTTTTAATATTTTATTGGCGCTGATTTGTCTGCAAGATCCCGAGTTTTCCTTGTAGTTATGTGCCTGCCTGCCTATCCCGGGTGTTCAGACCGTGAACGGCACTATAATATTCCCCCCGGGGTAATTGTTCCCCCATGTTGTTCTTTTCATTATAGGATTGTACGGCTGCGTGTCCTACTACGACGTCTTTTTGATTTGGGGGATCCTCTCCTATATCGTCCGGGGACTTCTCAGTTCTCGCACGGTTCTTCGGAATAGATGATGGGGTTAATTTTATCTCCGGTCGGTCTATTATGAGCTTTCCTAGCCTCTTTTTCTGAGGGCTCCGGTCTCTGTTTGGCAGGTCCTGCGGAGACATAGTTCCTTCTGGGCGCATGCCTTCGGGTGCCCTTGTTTATTTTATCCGAGTCGGATTTATTTACTTTTATATTTTTTTTTCCTACGGGAATTCTGGGATTGCTTGGATTTAGTTCTTCCACAGAAGTCGTTACCAGATTCATCCGGAGTTGGTGAGCACTCTTAATTGTTAGTGACGCATGCTGCGCCTGGCTGGTTCGGCGGGACCTTCTGGTTCACTTGTTTTTGGTTGTTTGTTTCTATACCCTACACTTACATCGCGACCTTCGGGTCTGGATGTCAGGAGCGCTTGGGCTGGCCGTGTCAGTCTGCTCCAGAGACATGGGCCGGTAGAGTCCACCGCGTCCCTTCGCATCCCCGGCCTGAGGGGTGAGGTCCTTCTGCTGTGTGCGGTTCTGGCCTTTTGGGCTGCCCTTGGTGGTTCTTCTAGAGACTAGGTGCCATCGGGTGGCTAGTATAGGTCGGGTCATGCTGAGGTGGCTACTTACTCCTTCCTCCGCTTCGGGGAGCCTTTGATGCTCTGATGGGATCTTGGGTTGCAGCTCACCCTGGTGTTCTCCGGTGTTGCCACTGGTGTTTCGGTTGTTTCTGCCGCCCCCTTGGGGTCGGGAACCGTGGTGAGCTCGGCCCTCGGAATCCCGTGCCTTGTGACTGCTGGTCTGGGGGTTTTTCTTCTTGGACTCGGGATGCGTGTTTTATTGCAGTATATATCCTGTGTCTTTCTGTGCTTGCTGTTCAAGGTCTTCCTTTTTTTGTTGGGTTGGGTCTGGATGTTCTGTCTGACCTTTCTCCTATGGCCTGTGGCAGACTCCCCTGGCGGGGGTGCCTTTTGGATTTGCCACCTCTTTGCTCTTTGGGGCATTCAGTGCCTGTGCATTCATCGGTAGATGGTTTTGGTGTCTTGGGGACACGTCCGACAGTCTCTTCATCTGGGGGACTCTGGTTCCCTGTGGAAGGAAGGGTCTCGTTGGTACTTAGTGTTTTTTCGGAGAATACATCTTGTTAGCTCAGATGCTCTACTTAGATCTAGCCATCTTATGGCTCTTTCAAATCGAGGTTTGATTCCGACTGGTTTAACTACACTTATGTTGCCTTTTGGGCTTGCCCTTTGGGTTTCCGTGGTCTCCGGTTTGTGGGAATTATCCCTCGGTTCTGGTTGTTTTTCTCCAATGTGTGCCTGGTTGTTTTCTCTCTCTCTCCTTGTGAAGGGTTGGCACTTTATGTCAGCTGTAAGAGTCTGTTGGTTAGCTTCGCTACCTAGCAAGCGGTGGGTTTGCAGTTTGGCTCTGCTGAGGCTATTGCACCTTGGTTGCTAACAAACTTTAAGGGTCCATTAGAGGAGTTTCTTTACACCCTCTGGAGAAGGGGGATCCTTAGGTATTCCTCGGTTGTCGAGAGGATTGGTTCTCGGATGAGTTTCGGATGCTCTGCGGCCTATAGTGGTGTTGTGTTGGTCTACACCGTCTAGGTTGCGAAGGAGCGTGATGTTTTGTGTTCCTTCAGGTAGCGGCTGTGCTTCCTCTCTCACGCCTTTAGCATGATCATCTTTTTCTCGATCATCTTCGGCTGCGGAAGTTTTTCCTAGCTTGTGAGGAATCCTCAGTCTATTGTGGCCTGGGGATGGGTCTTGGCTGCGGTAATGGATTTTCACTTTGCGATCCGGATCGGTGGTTGGCTCTCGTCCACGATGTGTAGCGGTTTATGCGTCTGCCGGTCCTTAGGATTCCTTCGTTTTTCTATGGTAATTTTTCTGTTTTGTGCTGCTGTCTTTCTCTGTCCTGACATATGTCCAGGGAGCCTTGCGAGTAGATTTTGGTTGTTTTCTTGAAGACCTGAGTTGGTCTTTCTGTCCTATTAGTCGGGTTTCCCTTGTTGTTTTTTTTTAGGGGCTGTGACTGGGTTGTTGCCCCTGAGAGTGGGGTCTTCAAGGCTTGTGTCTCGGTTGTATCTACTCGTGGTAACTGTCCAGGTCCTTTGGACTGTCGATGACTTTGCGTCCCCAGGGTCGTTTTTTGTTTTTTATTTCAATAATGTTGTTCCCTGTTTTCAGACTAAACGGAATTTTGTTTCCTGGGAATTTGTTTTTCGGTAGCTGCCTTCATTGGTCCTCCTCTTACCCTCCTGTATTGGCATTCTGTGTCCTCTTTGGCTTGGGTATAAATTTCCCATAAGTAATTAATGCGGCTGTGGACTTTTTCCCATTAGGAAGAAAAACATAAATTATGCTTACCTGATAATTTCCTTTTCTTCCATGGGAAAGAGTCCACAACCCCCCCGCCCGTTTTGGAGGCGATGTTGTTGTTTCATCTTCTGGCACCTTTTCACCTTGATGCTTCTTCCACTGTTCCTTGTTCCTCAGCTGAATGGCTGGTGGATAGAGGAAGTGGGAGGAGTATTTAAGCCTTTGGCTGGTGGGTCTTTGCCTCCTCCTGGTGGCCAGGTTCTTATTACCCATAAGTAATGAATGCGGCTGTGGACTCTTTCCCACGGAACAAAAGGAAATTATCAGATAAGCATAATTTATGTTTTTATTGACAACCGAGAATGTTTGCAGACAGGCAGAGGTATAGGGGTGCCGTTTTAATGACAACCGAGAATGTTTGCAGATAGGCAGTAGTATAGGGGTGCTGTTTTATTGACGACCGAGAATGTTTGCAGATAGGCAGAGGTATAGGGGTGCAGTTTCATTGACAACCGATAATGTTTGCAGATAGGGAGAGGTATAGGGGTGCTGTTTATTGACAAACGAGAATGTTTGCAGTCAGACAGAGGTATAGTGGTGCCGTTTTATTGACAACTGAGTATGTTTGCAGACAGGCAGAGGTATAGGGGTGCCGTTTTATTGACAACCGAGAATGTTTGCAGATAGAGAGAGGTATAGGGGTGCTGTTTATTGACAAACGAGAATGTTTGCAGCTAGGCAAAGATATAGGGGTGCTGTTTATTGACAACCGAGAATGTTTGCAGATAGGCAGAGATATAGGGGTGCTGTTTATTGACAACCGACAATGTTTGCAGACAGGCAGAGGTATAGGGGTGCCGTTTATTGATAACTAAAAATGTTTGGAGACAGGCAGAGGTATAGGGGTGTCATTTTATTGACAACCGAGAATGTTTACAGACAGAGGTATATGGGTGCTGTTTCTCTTGCAAGGTGTATCCAGTCCACGGAGTCATCCTTTACTTGTGGGATATTCTCATTCCCTACAGGAAGTAGCAAAGAGAGCACACAGCAAAGCTGTCCATATAGCTCCCCCTCTAGCTCCATCCCCCAGTCATTCTCTTTGCTGGCTCTAAGCACTAGGGTCTCTCTCGGGAGTGTAAAGTGAATGTGGTGTTAGAAAGGTTTTGCAAGCAGTGATGCCTTCCGTTTAAGGTACCTGTCTTGTTCCCTCCCTTCATCCGTGTCCTAAAGCTTTGGTATTGGTATCCCACAAGTAAAGGATGAATCCGTGGACTGGATACACCTTGCAAGAGAAAACAGAATTCATGCTTACCTGATAAATTACTTTCTCTTGCGGTGTATCCAGTCCACGGCCCGCCCTGGCATTTAAGTCAGGTAAAAAATGTTTTGTTTAAACTACAGTCACCACTGCACCCTATGGTTTCTCCTTTTTCTTCCTAACCTTTGGTCGAATGACTGGGGGGTGGAGCTAGAGGGGGAGCTATATGGACAGCTTTGCTGTGTGCTCTCTTTGCTACTTCCTGTAGGGAATGAGAATATCCCACAAGTAAAGGATGAATCCATGGACTGGATACACCGCAAGAGAAAGTAATTTATCAGGTAAGCATAAATTCTGTTTTTATTGACAACCTTGTACTTTAGGGTAAAGATTCTGAATTTTTAATTGAATCTAAGGGAAGCGAATGACCTGACAGACATTATTTTAGCCCTACTGTGTTAGACGTTTATATACATTTTGTATATGTTCATGAAAAATCGAGAAGTGACTTCTATGTTCACTTCACCAACTGATTTTTTCTTCTAGTGTTTTCTATTGATTCTGAATCCACATACAAACTATTGTCAATGTGTAACTTTCTGTATTTGGAAAACATTGAGATAAAATGATGTTTTCCAGAGTTACAGAAAGGACCGTCATCACACCTTACTCAAGAAAAGCTATTTTCAGTACTCAACAAACCTGTGTCACTAGGTTAAAGATGGTGTTATACCTAAAAGGATATATTCCTGGTTATACAGAGCAAACCTATGGGTTTTTTTTTGTAACATCCATTGGTGCATTTGACAAATCATCCAGGTGTAAAATCTGTAAATGATCTGATAGGATATTGCAAATATAGTAATATATTGTAAGTTAAAGGGACAGTCAACACCATAATTTTCGTTGTGTAAAAATATAGATAATCCCTTTATTATTCATTCCCCAGTTTTGCATAACCACAGTTATAATAATACATGTTGTACCTCTGTAATTACCTTCTATCTAAGCCTCTGCAAACTGCCCCCTTATTTCAGTTCTTTTGACAGACGTGCATTTTAGCCAATCAGTGCTCACTCCTAGGTAACTTCATGTGCGTGAGCTCAATGTTATCTATATAAAACACATGAACGAACTCCCTCTAGTGGTGAAAAACGGTCAAAGTGCATTCAGATTAGAGGTGGCCTTCAAGGTCTAAAAATTTAGCATATTAACCTCCTAGGTTTAGCTTTCAACTAAGAATACCAAGAAAACAAAACAAAATTGGTGATAAAAGTAAATTGGAAAGTTGTTTAAAATTACATTCCCTATTTGAATTATGAAAGTTTATTTTGGACTTGACTGTCCCTTTAATAGATTCATTTAATGTCACTTTATTTTCTTCACCTTTATTTGCATAAGGCTTTAGGATTATTTTTTACTGGATATTTTGTACAGTACTTTTTGGTGTAATATGTCATGGATAGGGTGGATTTGATTTTAATCACTAGTTAGTAAGGCCGATTTTAAATCAATTTAAATCATGGTTTTCATTTTTTGAATAATACCTTTTCCAATTATTTTTCCAGTTATATCAGACCATTGCTGATTTGGTTATATATCATTAGATATGCAGATCATTGAAATGAATTAAGTTATTGGGAGGAGAACTATCTACAGATAGGTTCATCATTTATATTTTATCAACTTTTCAGCTGTTCTTTAGGAGAAAATTAATGATGACCTTAATAATAATAATTTAAATTGTTATTTTTCTTTAGTTAAATTAAACTATTACCTATTTTAATAGTTTTATTTAACGAAAACAATAACATTATATTTATTTTTTCCTTCCATAAGGCAGGGAGAGTCCACAACTTTATTCCTTACTGTTGGGAAATATAACACCTGGCCACCAGGAGGAGGCAAAGACATTCCAGCCTAAGGCTTAAATATCCCTCCCACTTCCCCTATTCCCCAGTCATTCACTATTGGAGGTGGCAGAGAAGTGGCAAAAGATTTGGATAGTCCTGTATGGGTATGTTCCCTTTGAGAAAGGACTGGAGTTTTAAGTAGTCATGTCAACCTCTCAGTGAGAGTATTGATGAAAGTTAGAGTCTGTAGATGCAGGGAACGTTTTTCTGCGAGCCCATCCAGACTGTCGCTATCAGCTCCTGAGCAATCAATGTTGACGAGTTTCACTGCTTGCTGCTACACACTCAAGTCCATGTCAGAAGCGCTGCTGCATGACTGTCACACTTGAGAGGCTGTGCCTGTTTTATAGCATGAATCCTGGAGGGTAAGACCGTTTTTTATATATACATGGTAAAACGCTATACAGGGTCACAGTGTGACTCCTTTATACCTCGATAGGATCAAGGGTTAATATCTCATTCAGGGAGATTATTTGAATAGTTTGGGGATTTATATCTGCTTGATGTGAGAGGCTTTTTTTTTAGGTTTATAGGCTGTGTGTTTTTGGCTTGGAACAATCAGGTTTCACTTTAGTTTTTGAAGTGTTGCGCAGCTCATAATAGCTTGGCGCCCTTTTTCATAGCAGGGGAAGTTCTGTCTTACGTACCACGTGACCAGGTGCGGTCTCTTTCATTTCCTAAGATCCTGCTGCAGACATCACTCCTGAGGAGAGCGTTTTCACTGTTAGCTGTCTGGGTCTATAATGTGGTGAGTGCCCCAGCCATTGGGAGTATTAAGGTGCCGTTTTTTAAATAAAAGCATTCCTTTTTGATTGTCCTTCTGTGGGTATATACAAAGCTATGGAGGACTCTGATACTATATTAGAAGGTTCCGCTCCTTCTTTACTGATTAATAATTCCTGTTTATATTGTTAGGAGGCTGTAGTTTGCTCGCCTGCTCAATTTTGTTCCATTTGCTTAAACACTATTCTAAAGTCTAAAAAGGGAGACAAGCCTGCTAATACTCATAGCACTATTAGCCTTTCTGAGCCGTCTACTTCTCAGGAATCTGGGTCCTGAGAAATTACTACCATCTCTACATTACCCGCTCCACATGCAGTTCTCCACGGCTCAACTAATCCTCCATTTTGAGGGGACTTTTTTCCAGCGGACTTTACCGCACAGTTACAATCGGTGCTGTCTGCGACTCTGAGTGTCTTACCTCGCTCTAACAAACGCACGAGAAAGGTTAAACATAGTTCTCCTGACCTAGAGTCATCTAAATATTTGTCATATTTAGTTACTATATCCCATCTATCCATGGATGAGTTAACCTCTGTAGCTTCAGAGGGGAAACTTTCTGAGTCAGAGACTTCATTTATTAAATCTCCTTCAGCGGAGGAACCCTCCTTTAGATAAAAAAATGAGCATCTGCATTTTTATTAACGGTGGTTCTGTCTACTCTAGAGGTTCCACAAGCTACACTCCCTGAGGAGCATAAAATCCCTAGATTAAACAGGGTTTACAAAGATAGGAAGGTCCCTCTGACTTTTCCTGTGCCAGTTAAGATGGTGGATATTCTTAGTAACGAATGGGAAAGAGTAGGAACTTCTTTTTCACCCTCGTCTACTTTTAAAAAATTTCTCACGGTCCCTGAATCTCAATTAGATTTGTGGGAATCCATCCCGAAGGTGGATGGCGCTATTTCCACGCTGGCTAAGCATACTACTAGCCCTCTGGAGGATAGTTCTTAGAGCCTATGGATAAAAAATGGAAACTTTTCTGAGGAAGATGTTTCAACATATGGGGGTTTTATTTCAATCGGCGTCGGCTGTAGCCGCAGTTGCTGGAGCTGCTACCTACTGGTTCAACACTCTGTCGGAGCTCATTGAGGTGGAGACTCCCCTTGAGGATATTTAGGAGAGAATAAAGGCACTGAGAATTGCTAACTCCTTCATCTGTTATGCCAATATGCAGATTATTTGCATAAATGCAAAGGCTGCTGGTTTTGCGGTTCTAGCCTGCCAGGCTCTCTGGTTGAAGTCTTGGTCTGTGGATATGACTTCTAAATCCAGACTCCTTTCTCTTTCCTTCAAGGAGAAGATTTTATTCAGTCCAGGGCTGGACTCCATTATCTCTACGGTTACCGGAGGGAAAGGTGCCTTCCTACCGCAAGATAAGAAGAATAGGCCTAAGGGACTGCAACTGTCTAATTTTCGTTCCTCTTGTGCTGACAAGTCGCAGCGACAGCAGACATCTTCCAAGTCCGAGCAGCCCAAGAGTACTGGGAATCCCACTCACTCCTGGAATAAGTCCAAACAGATTAAGAAGCCCACAGAGAACAAATTGGCATGAAGGGGCGGCCCCCGATCCGGGATCAGATCGAGTAGGGGGCAGACTGTCTCTTTTTTCAGACACTTGGTTCCAGGATGTCCAGGATCCTTGGGTCCGGGAGGTTGTATCTCAAGGATACAGGATAGGATTCAAGTCTTATCCACCCAGGGGCAGATTCCTACTCTCCAGTCTTTCGACAAGACCAGAAAAGAGGGCTGCCTTCTTAGGTTTCGTAATTGTCCCGGTATCTACAGTAGAAAGAGGTTTGGGGTTTATTCAAACCTTTTCGTGGTTCCTAAGAAGGAGGGAACTTTCCCTCCAATTCTGGACTTAAAATGCCTAAACAAGTTTCTGAGTGTTCCCTCTTTTAAGATGGAAACAATACGGTCAATCCTGCCTCTGGTTCAGGAAAGACAGTTTGACCACAACAGACCTGAAGGATGCATACCTTCGCGTCCCGATTTACATGGAACATTTTCAGTTCCTGAGGTTTGCTTTTCTGGATCGTCACTTCCAGTTCATAGCTCTTTCGTTTGGCCTAGCTACTGCTCCAAGGATATTTACAAAGGTTCTGGGGGCTCTTCTAGCCTTTGCTAAAACAGGAGGTATTGCAGTAGCGCCTTACCTGGATGATATCTTGGTACAAGCACCATCTTTTCGTCTAGCGTAAGAACATTCTGAGACCCTTCTCAGTCTTTGATCACATGGATGGAAGATAAACTTGGAAAAGAGTTCTCTTACTCTAAGTACAAGGGTGAATTTCATGGGAACTATAATAGACTCCATATCCATGAGAATATTACTCACAGATCAGAGACATTGCAAGCTACCTTCTGCATGTCTTGCCCTTTAGGCCTCCTCAAGACCCTCAGTGACTCAGTGTATGGAGGTAATCGGACTCATGGTGTCCTGCATGAACATCATTTCCTTTGCCAGATTCCATTTCAGACCGTTACAACTATGCATGCTGAGACAATGGAATGGCGACCATTCAGATCTGTCTCAACAGATTGTGCTGGACAGCCTGTCGAGAGACTCGCTCTCCTGCTGGCTCTGTTCAGATCATCTGTCCCAAGGCACGTGCTTTTTGAGATTGTCCTGGGAGATTGTGACTACGGACGCAAGCCTTTACGGCTGGGGAGCCGTTTGGGGTGCCAAGAAGGCACAAGGTCTGTGGACTCAGGAGGAGTCCTCCCTTTCGATCAATATTTTGGAACTCCAGGCAATCTTCAATGACTTAAAGGCTTGGCCCCTTCTGGGTTCGTCCCAGTTTATCTGATTTCAATCAGACAATCTAACCTTGGTTGCCTATATCAAACATCAAGGGGGAATGAGAAGTTCCTTGGTGATGAGAGAAGTATCTCAGATACTAGAGTCGGTGGAGACTCACAAATGTACACTGTCAGCGATCCACATTCTGGGTGTAGACAACTGTGAAGCGGACTTTCTCAGCAGGCAATCCTTTCCCCCAGGGGGAATGGTCTCTTCACACTGAGGTGTTTGCAGAGATGTGTGCAGTGAGTGGGGGACGCTAGAGATAGATCTCATGGCATCCCGCCTCAATACCAAGCTACCTAGGTAAGGGTCGAGGTTGAGGGATCCTCAGGCGGAATTAATAGATGCCCTATCAGTACCATGGAGGTTCAGTCTCATATATAATTTTCTTCCATTACCGCTTCATCCTCGTGTTGGTGGCTCCTATCAAGCAGGAGCGAGCATCAGTGATTCTGATTACTCCATCGTGGCCGCGAAGGACGTAGTTTCTGATTACTCCATCGTGGCCGCGAAGGACGTAGTTTGCGGGTCTGGTGCGGATGTCCTCATCTCCTCAGTGGAGGTTACCTTGTCGCAGAGATCTGCTGATACAGGATCCCTTCGTTCATCAAAATCTCGATTCTCTGAGGCTGACTGTGTGGAGATTGAATGCTTTGTCTTAGCCAAAAGAGGTTTCTCTGAGAGTGTTATCAACACTCTGGTTCAAGCTCGTAAGCCAGTTACTTGTCTTATCTACCATAAAGTGTGGAGGACTTACTTGTACTGGTGTGAGAAGCGTGGCTTATCCTGGTATAAGGCAAAGGTTGTCCTGGAAGGCAAAAAGTGAGCGGTACACCCTATCCGGTCAAGATTCGTACCGCATTTTAAAGTCAGTAGTTATGAGTTTTACACTACAAAGCTGTAGCATAAAACTCATAACTAAAGTGCTAAAAAGTACACTAACACCCATAAACTACCTATTAACCCCTAAACCGAGGCCCTCCCGCATCGCAAACACTAAAATAAAATTATTAACCCCTAATCTGCCACTCCGGACATCGCCACCGCTATAATAAACATATTAACCCCTAAACCGCCGCACTCCCGCCTCTCAAACACTATTTAAATATTATTAACCCCTAATCTGCCGCCCCTAACATCGCAGCCAGCTATCTACATTTATTAACCCCTAATCTGCCGCTCCCAACGTCGCCACCACTATATTAAATTTATTAACCCCTAAATCTAAGTCTAACCCTAACACCCCCTAACTTAAATATAATTAAAATAAATCTAAATAAAACTTACTATTATTACCTAAATAATTCCTACTTAAAACCAAATACTTACCTATAAAATAAACCCTAAGCTAGCTTCAATATAACTAATAGTTACATTGTATCTAGCTTAGGGTTTATTTTTATTTTACAGGCAAGTTTGTATTTATTTTAACTAGGTAGAATAGTTACTAAATAGTTATTAACTATTTACTAACTACCTAGCTAAAATAAATACAAATTTTCCTGTAAAATAAAACCTAACCTAAGTTACACTAACACCTAACCCTACAATTAAATAAATTCCCTAAATTAAATAAAAATTAACTAAATTCAAAACAATTAGCTAAACTACAAAAAAAACACTAAATTACAGAAAATAAAAAACAAATTACAAGATCTTTAAACTAATTACACCTAATCTAATAGCCCTATCAAAAAAAAAAAAAAAACCTAGCCTAAAATAAACTACCAATAGTCCTTAAAAAAGGGCCTTTTGCGGGGCAGTGCCCCAAAGAAATTAGCTCTTTTACCAGTAAAAAAAAAATACAAAACAACCCACCCAATAGTAAAACCCACCACCCACACAACCAACCCCCCAAATAAAACCCTAACTAAAAAAAACCTAAGCTCCCCATTGTTCTGAAAAGGGCATTTGGATGGGCATTGCCCTTTAAAGGACATTTAGCTCTATTGCAGCCCAAAGCCCTAACCTAAAAATAAAACCCACCCAATACACCCTTAAAAAATCCTAACACTAACCCCCGAAGATCCACTTACTGGGAGAAGTCTTCATCCAAGCAGCAAGATGTCCTTAACGAAGCCGGCAGAAGTGGTCCTCCAGACGGGCAGAAGTGGTCCTCCAGATGGGCAGAAGTCTTCAACCAGACGGCATCTTCTATCTTCATCCTTCCGACGCAGAGCTGCTCCATCTTCAAGACATCCGGCGAGAAGCATCCTCTTCAATCGACGTCTTCTTGCTGAATGAAGGTACCTTTAAATAACGTCATCCAATATGGCGACCCTTAGATTCCGATTGACTGATAGAATTCTATCAGCCAATCGGAATTAAAGGGACAGTTTACTCAAAAATTTTCTGCCCTTTAATTTGTTCCCAGTGATCCACTTTACCTGCTGGAGTGTATTAAATTGTTTACAAGTAGCTCCTTTACCCTTATATTGGCATTTGAAATTGTTAATTTAGCATGTGGTATCCCCACCTATTCTGAAAGTTTGCGGCCGCGCGTACCAGCTATAGATAAGCTTTGTAAACACAGCCAGCAGAAGAAATTACACTCCCAGTGTGATAAAGCAGACATAAGGTAATAAAATGTTGATTTTCCATTGTTCTCTCAAAGTATTGGTGATTGTTTTAAGGACAGATATAAGATAAAGAAGCAGGTATATGTGCACAACGTGATACAGTAATGAGATCTGACTATACCTACAAGCTCAACCTATTTTATTAGGCTGTGGCTTCAAAACACAAAATCAGAGCTTTAATATACAGAAATAAACCTTAAAAAGCTAATTTTCATACATTTTTTACTCTGCAGTTGTTAAAAAAAGCAATTGTAAACACATTAAGGGAAAACTATTTTACAGTATACTGTCCCTTTAAGCTTGAAAAAATCATATTGGCTAATGCAATCAGCCAATAGGATTGAACTTCAATCCTATTGGCTGATATAATCAGCCAATAGGATTGAGCTTTCATTCTATTGTCTGTTCCAATCAGCCAATAGAATGCCAGCTCAATCCTATTGGCTGATTGGATCAGCCAATAGGATTGAAGTTCAATTCTATTGGCTGATTGCATCAGCCAATATAATTTTTTCAACCTTAATTCCAATTGGCTGATAGATTCCGATTGGCTGATAGAATTCTAAGGGACGCTATATTGGATGACGTCATTTAAAGTTGCCTTCATTCAGCAAGAAGACGTCGATTGAAGAGGATGCTCCGTGCCGGATGTCTTGAAGATGAAGCCACTCCGCGTCGGAAGGATGAAGATAGAAGATGCCGTCTGGGTGAAGACTTCTGCCCATCTGGAGGACCACTTCTGCCCATCTGGAGGACCACTTCTGCCGGCTTTGTTGAGGACATTTTGCCGCTTGGATGAAGACTTCTCCCGGTAAGTGGATCTTCGGGGGTTAGTGTTAGGATTTTTTAAGAGTGTATTGGGTGGGTTTTATTTTTAGGTTAGGGCTTTGGGCAGCAATTGAGCTAAATGCCCTTTTAAGGGCAATACCCATCCAAATGCCCTTTTCAGGGCAATAGGGAGCTTAGTTTTTTTTAGTTAGGGTTTTATTTGGGGGGTTGGTTGTGTGGGTGGTGGGTTTTACTGTTGGAAGGGGTTGTTTGTATTTTTTTTTACAGGTAAAAGAACTGATTTCTTTAGGGCAATGCCCCGCAAAAGGCCCTTTTAAGGGCTATTGGTAGTTTAGTTTAGGCTAGGGTTTTTTTATTTTGGGGGGGCTTTTTTTATTTTGATAGGGCTATTAGATTAGGTGTAACTAGTTTAAAGATCTTGTAATTTGTTTTTTATTTTCTGTAATTTAGTTTTTTTGTTGTTGTTGTAATTTAGCTAATTGTATTTAATTTAGGGAATTTATTTAATTGTAGGGTTAGGTTAGGTGTTAGTGTAACTTAGGTTAGGTTTTATTTAATAGGTAAATTTGTATTTATTTAGCTAGATAGTTAGTAGATAGTTAATAACTATTTGGTAACTATTCTACCTAGTTAAAATAAATACAAACTTGCCTGTAAAATAAAAATAAACCCTAAGCTAGATACAATGTAACTATTAGATTACATTGTAGCTATCTTAGGGTTTATTTTATAGGTAAGTATTTAGTTTTAAATAGGAATAATTTAGGTAATAATTGTAGGTTTTATTTAGATTTATTTTAATTATATTTAAGTTAGTGGGTAAGACTTAGGTTTAGGGGTTAATAAATATAATATAGTGGCGGCGACGTTGGGGGCGGCAGATTAGGGGTCAATAAATGTAGGTAGGTGGCGGCGATGTTAGGGGCGTCAGATTAGGGGTTAATAATATTTAACTAGTGTTTGCGATGTGGAAGTACGGAGGTTTAGGGGTTAATGTTTATTATAGTGGCGGCGACGTTGGGGCGGCAGATTAGGGGTTAATAACATTATGTAGGTGTCGGTGATGTGGGCAGCAGATTAGGGGTTAATAAATATAATGTAGGTGTCGGCGTTGTTGGGGGCAGCAGATTAGGGGTTCATAAGTATAATGTAGGTGGCGGCGATGTCTAGAGCTGCAGATTAGGGGTTAATAAATATAATGTATGTGTCAGCGATGTTGGAGGGCGGCAGATTAGGGGTTAATAAATATAATGTAGGTGTCGGCGACATTGGGGCAGCAGATTAGGGTTTAATAAGTATAATGTAGGTGGCTGTGATGTCCGGAGCGGCAGATTAGGGGTTAATAAATATAATGTAGGTGGCGGCGATGTCGGTTGCGGCAGATTAGGGGTTAATAAGTGTAAGATTAGAGGTGTTTAGAATCGGGGTTAATGTTAGGGTGTTAGGTGTAAACATAAATTTAGTTTCCCCATAGAAATCAATGGGACTGCGTTACTGAGCTTTACGCTGCTTTATTGCAGGTGTTAGACTTTTTCTCAGCGGCTCTCCCCATTGATGTCTATGGGGAAATCGTGCACAAGCACATACAACCAGCTCACTGCTGACTTAAGCAGCGCTGGTATTGGAGTGCGGTATGGAGCATCATTTTGCTCTACGCTCACTTCTTGCCTTTTAACGCCGGGTTTGTAAAAACCTGTAATACCTGCGCTGTAGATGAGCCGTGAGAATAAAGTGCAGGTTAGTACCACACCCCACTTACCGCAAAACGCGTAATCTAGCTGTTTGTTTTCTTGTTATCCATTGTTGAAAAGCATACATAGGTAGGCTCAGAAGCAATGCACTACTGTGAGATAGCTTCTTTTTACAGTCTCACCCAATGTGTTCACTTAGGCCTCAGTAGACGTAGCAAGAGAATGAATAGTAAATCTAACTATTGTATGCTCTCTCTGAAACCCAAACGTTTTAGTTCATGATTATGTCCCTTTAATTTCTATTTCTCAACTCTGTATGTTTATTTGACATTATTTCTGCAGACACAAATTCAGCTGAGAACTACAAAACAAATAATATGTGATAATATCTTCAAGATAGAAAAATTGGCCAAAATAATATGACAGAGGCCTCTGCGAGAGCAGGACATTGTGAATGGATTCATGGAACTAATTTACCAAAATAATTAAATATTGCAGCCATGAATATGCAGCAGCTTGCTATATAATGAAAAACTAATCTATATTTCAGGATGAATAACCTTTAGATTATAATTTATCTTAAATAGAAACTATCTTTACATAGATTTTCCTCAAAAAGCATCTTATTTAAAAATAATCCTGCTTAAATAAAAAAAATCTGATTCAAATAATAAAAAATAAAAAAATCAGATTTTTTTTTTTATCCTTCCTGTTCATGTAGTCAACGAGACACCTTTCTGGTAGTGTTTGCCTTTTAGGCAGTTCCGAGGAGATTAGAGGAATCACTACTCACTTCTGAAAGGTCTGCAGAGTACCTACTATATTACTACATATTGCTAGATGCTCAGTCAGTAAAGTGCTACAAGCCCTGACCCTAAAAATGCACCTATGACGTTAGTCTCTTTCATATTCTACGTGAAGCATAGAATAAGATTTTCCCTAGCTACCTGTTAGATTATAAAATCTCTAGAGAGCAAGGCCCTGCAATCCTGTCGCTGTCTTTGTTTAGTTCTGCCCTGTATATCACTGTGGAATATTTATTGCAAGGATGGATAACTGACGG
This sequence comes from Bombina bombina, assembly GCF_027579735.1. Lineage (NCBI taxonomy): Eukaryota > Metazoa > Chordata > Amphibia > Anura > Bombinatoridae > Bombina > Bombina bombina. Next base: position 295,970,415 of record NC_069506.1, on the reverse strand, counting down.
TGCACGGGTCACATGTGGCCCTCGACACCCCTTTTTGCAGCAACTGAGAATGGGAGCCATAGTTTTTATTGTTTTAATAAAAAGGGGAACTAAAATATGTGCTTTGTAGACGTCCGGTTGGTGGATAAACTCTAATTAGCCCTCTTATGGGGAGAACAGCAGATAGAGGCTACCCTGCAACTTTACCTAAATCTGACCCTGTAGCACTAGACATTTTTAGGGAATATTTGTGTATTTTAATATGTGGCCCTTAAGGAAGTTAGTCCTCACTGTTTTATCGCATTAGAAATTAAGATAATAAACATATATTAACAAAAATGTATTACAACAATACACATATAATCAGATGGGTTAAACAAGAAACACCTGATATGCTACAGTTCTTTTTCAAAAGGGAGATTAAAATCTTCAAAACCTGTGTGAAATATGTGCTCACACATGGGGGCACAAGACCCAATGCACTGTGTGCAGTACATGCATTTGTGGGCGTCAGCCCCTCCCTGCTCATATAGCAATATCAAACTGTTCATGCATATTCATTCTTAATATAGTGGCACACCAAAAATATTTCTAGAATTGTCAAAATAAATGTTCTTAGTTTTAAAGCCATCACGTACTTTAGGAACTACCAGACAACGCGTTTCTTGCTCCCTATGTTTAAATCTTCTGAAACAGCTGGGATACTTGTTGTCTAGTGTGTGATAGTTTAAGACTAAGCAAGTTGTTAGTAAAGTTTGTCATATACATTTTGTTAATGTGCTTATAGTGGTAAAGGTTTGAGTTTCATAAAGATTTTATAAAGAGTTGGTGTGGCCAGGAGAGCTGGCCGAGGCTAGTGTGCATTTTGGTTTTGTTTCCCCACACACTTAAGAGTATATATTTAAAGGGACAGTCTAAACTAAAATTGTTATTGTATAAAAATATAGATAACTCCTTTACTACCCATTCCCCAGCTTTGTATAATCAACCATTGATATTAATATACTTTATAACATTTACACATATAGATAACATTGTGCTCTCTCCCATGGAGTTGTGCAGGACACAGCACTAATAGTCTAAAATGCAAGTCAATAGATAATAAATAAATATCCATGTGATAAGGGGGCAGTCTTCAGAGGCTTAGATACAGGTAATCACAGAGGTATAAAGTGTATTTCTATAACCGTGTTGGTTATGCAAACTGGGAAATGGGTAATAAAGGGATTTTCTATCTTTTTAAACAATAAAAATGTTGGAGTGGATTGTCCCTTTAATTATTGAAGATTTTGCTATCCCGCTGATGTCTGTGCCATTGTGAGTGTTTTCTCCAACATAGGTGTGTCCGGTCCACGGCGTCATCCTTACTTGTGGGATATTCTCTTCCCCAACAGGAAATGGCAAAGAGCCCAGCAAAGCTGGTCACATGATCCCTCCTAGGCTCCGCCTACCCCAGTCATTCTCTTTGCCGTTGCACAAGCAACATCTCCACGGAGATGGTTAAGAGTTTTTTGGTGTTTAAATGTAGTTTTTATTCTTCAATCAAGAGTTTGTTATTTTAAAATAGTGCTGGTATGTACTATTTACTCTGAAACAGAAAAGAGATGAAGATTTCTGTTTGTAAGAGGAAAATGATTTTAGCAACCGTTACTAAAATCGATGGCTGTTTCAACACAGGACTGTTGAGATGAATTAACTTCAGTTGGGGGAAACAGTGGGCAGACTTTTGCTGCTTGAGGTATGACACATTTCTAACAAGACTTGGTAATGCTGGAAGCTGTCATTTTCCCTATGGGAACCGGTAAGCCATTTTCTTAGTTTAGTATAAGAATAAAGGGCTTCACAAGGGCTTTAAAGACTGGTAGACATTTTTCTGGGCTAAAACGATTACCTTATAAGTATATTTAGTGGATTATAACTATAAATAGTTCTTTTAATCTTGGGGATGTATTAAAAAAACGGCAGGCACTGTATTGGACACCTTTTTCACTGGGGGCCTTTTCTAGTCATAGGCAGAGCCTCATTTTCGCGCCACTAATGCGCAGTTGTTTTTGGAAAGCAAGGCATGCAGATGCATGTGTGAGGAGCTAAGAACCACTGAAAAAGCTTATTGAAGGCGTCATTTGGTATCGTATTCCCCTCTGGGCTTGGTTGGGTCTCAGCAAAGCTGAGCAAATTTGGTGTGCAATACTTTTAAGGCTTTAAGACACTGTGGTGAAATTTTGGTGAATTTTGAACAATTCCTTCATACTTTTTCACATATTCAGTAATAAAGTGTGTTCAGTTTAAAATTTAAAGTGACAGTAACGGTTTTATTTTAAAACGTTTTTTGTGCTTTGTTATCAAGTTTATGCCTGTTAACATGTCTGAACCATCAGATAGACGATGTTCTGTATGTTTGAAAGCCAAGGTTCCTCCCCATTTAAATATATGTGATGAATGTGACATAGTGTCCAAACAAAGTAGGGACAATGATGCCACTGATAATGATGTTGCCCAAGATGATTCCTCAAGCGAGGGGAGTAAGCATGGTACTGCATCATCCCCTTCTGTGTCTACACCAGTCTTGCCCACACAAGAGGCCCCTAGTACATCTAGTGCGCCAATCCTTCTTACTATGCAACAATTAACGGCTGTAATGGATAATTCTATTAAAAACATTTTGTCCAAAATGCCCACTTATCAGAGAAAGCGCGATTGCTCTGTTTTAGATACTGAAGAGCATGAGGACGCTGATGATAATGGTTCTGACATACCCTCACACCAATCTGAAGGGGCCAGGAGGGAGGTTTTGTCTGAGGGAGAAATTTCAGATTCAGGAAAAATTTCTCAACAAGCTGAACCTGATGTTATTACTTTTAAATTTAAATTAGAACATCTCCGCGCTCTGCTTAAGGAGGTGTTATCTACTCTGGATGATTGTGACAATTTGGTCATTCCAGAGAAATTATGTAAGATGGAGAAGTTCCTAGAGGTCCCGGTGCCCCCCGATGCTTTTCCTATACCCAAGCGGGTGGCGGACATTGTAAATAAGGAATGGGAAAGGCCCGGCATACCTTTTGTTCCTCCCCCTATATTTAAGAAATTATTTCCTATGGTCGACCCCAGAAAGGACTTATGGCAGACAGTCCCCAAGGTCGAGGGGGCGGTTTCTACTCTAAACAAACGCACTACTATCCCTATAGAAGATAGTTGTGCTTTCAAAGATCCTATGGATAAAAAATTAGAGGGTTTGCTTAAAAAGATGTTTGTTCAGCAAGGTTACCTTCTACAACCAATTTCATGCATTGTTCCTGTCACTACAGCAGCGTGTTTCTGGTTCGAAGAACTAGAAAAGTCGCTCAATAAAGAATCTTCGTATGAGGAGGTTATGGACAGAGTTCAAGCACTTAAATTGGCTAACTCTTTTATCTTAGACGCCACTTTGCAATTAGCTAGATTAGCGGCGAAAAATTCAGGTTTTGCTATTGTGGCGCGCAGAGCGCTTTGGCTAAAGTCTTGGTCAGCGGATGTGTCCTCCAAGAACAAATTGCTTAACATCCCTTTCAAGGGTAAAACGCTGTTTGGCCCTGACTTGAAAGAGATTATTTCAGACACCACTGGGGGAAAGGGCCATGCCCTTCCTCAGGATAGGTCTTTTAAGGCTAAAAATAAGCCAAATTTTCGTCCCTTTCGCAGAAACGGACCAGCCTCAAATTCTACACCCTCTAAGCAAGAGGGTAATAGTTCTCAAACCAAACCAGCCTGGAGACCGATGCAAGGCTGGAACAAGGGTAAGCAGGCCAAGAAACCGGCCACTGCTACTAAAACAGCATGAAGTGTTGGCCCCCGATCCGGGACCGGATCTGGTGGGGGGCAGACTCTCTCTCTTTGCTCAGGCTTGGGCAAGAGATGTTCAGGATCCTTGGGCGCTAGAAATAGTTTCTCAAGGTTATCTCCTGGAATTCAAGGAACTACCCCCAAGGGGGAGGTTCCACAGGTCTCAATTGTCTTCAAACCAAATAAAAAGACAGGCATTCTTACATTGTGTAGAAGACCTGTTAAGAATGGGAGTGATTCATCCTGTTCCATTAGGAGAACAAGGGATGGGGTTTTACTCCAATCTGTTCATAGTTCCCAAAAAAGAAGGAACATTCAGACCAATTTTAGATCTCAAGATTCTAAACAAATTTCTCAGGGTTCCATCGTTCAAAATGGAAACCATTCGAACAATTCTTCCTACCATCCAGGAAGGTCAATTCATGACCACGGTGGATTTAAAGGATGCGTATCTATATTTTCCTATCCACAAGGAACATCATCGGTTCCTAAGGTTCGCCTTTCTGGACAAGCATTACCAGTTTGTGGCACTTCCATTCGGATTAGCCACTGCTCCAAGGATTTTCACAAAGGTACTAGGGTCCCTTCTAGCGGTGCTAAGACCAAGGGGCATTGCAGTAGTACCTTACTTGGACGACATACTGATTCAAGCGTCGTCTCTGTCAAAAGCAAAGGCTCATACGGACATTGTCCTAGCCTTTCTCAGATCTCACGGGTGGAAAGTGAACATAGAAAAAAGTTCTCTGTCCCCGTCAACAAGAGTTCCCTTCTTGGGAACAATAATAGACTCCTTAGAAATGAAGATTTTTCTGACAGAGGCCAGAAAATCAAAACTTCTAAGCTCTTGTCAAGTACTTCATTCTGTTCTTCTTCCTTCCATAGCGCAGTGCATGGAAGTAATAGGTTTGATGGTTGCGGCAATGGACATAGTTCCTTTTGCACGAATTCATCTAAGACCATTACAACTGTGCATGCTCAGACAGTGGAATGGGGATTATACAGACTTGTCTCCGACGATCCAAGTAGATCAAAGAACCAGAGATTCACTCCGTTGGTGGCTGAACCTGGACAACCTGTCACAGGGAATGAGCTTCCGCAGACCAGAGTGGGTCATTGTCACGACCGACGCCAGTCTGGTGGGCTGGGGCGCGGTCTGGGAACCCCTGAAAGCTCAGGGTCTATGGTCTCGGGAAGAATCTCTTCTCCCGATAAACATTCTGGAACTGCGAGCGATATTCAATGCTCTCAAAGCTTGGCCTCAACTAGCAAAGGCCAAATTCATAAGGTTTCAATCAGACAACATGACGACTGTTGCATATATCAACCATCAGGGGGGAACAAGGAGTTCCCTGGCGATGGAGGAAGTGACCAAAATAATTCAATGGGCGGAGAATCACTCCTGCCACTTGTCTGCAATCCACATCCCAGGAGTGGAAAATTGGGAAGCGGATTTTCTGAGTCGTCAGACTTTCCATCCGGGGGAGTGGGAACTCCATCCGGAAATCTTTGCCCAAATAACTCAATTATGGGGCATTCCAGACATGGACCTGATGGCGTCTCGTCAGAACTTCAAGGTTCCTTGCTACGGGTCCAGATCCAGGGATCCCAAGGCGACTCTAGTAGATGCACTGATAGCGCCTTGGACCTTCAACCTAGCTTATGTATTCCCACCGTTTCCTCTCATTCCCAGGCTGGTAGCCAGGATCAATCAGGAGAGGGCTTCGGTGATCTTGATAGCTCCTGCGTGGCCACGCAGAACTTGGTATGCAGACCTGGTGAATATGTCATCGGCTCCACCATGGAAGCTACCTTTGAGACAGGACCTTCTTGTTCAAGGTCCATTCGAACATCCGAATCTGGCTTCACTCCAACTGACTGCTTGGAGATTGAACGCTTGATTTTATCAAAGCGTGGGTTTTCAGATTCTGTCATTGATACTCTTGTCCAGGCTAGAAAGCCTGTAACTAGGAAAATTTACCATAAAATATGGAAAAAATATATCTGTTGGTGTGAATCTAAAGGATTCCCATGGAACAAGATAAAAATTCCTAAGATTCTATCCTTTCTACAAGAGGGTTTGGAGAAAGGATTATCTGCAAGTTCTTTGAAGGGACAGATTTCTGCTTTATCTGTTTTACTTCACAAAAAACTGGCGGCTGTGCCAGATGTTCAAGCTTTTGTTCAGGCTCTGGTTAGAATCAAGCCTGTTTACAAACCTTTGACTCCTCCTTGGAGTCTCAATTTAGTTCTTTCAGTTCTTCAAGGGGTTCCGTTTGAACCCTTACATTCCGTAGATATTAAGTTACTATCTTGGAAAGTTTTGTTTTTGGTTGCAATTTCTTCTGCTAGAAGAGTTTCAGAGTTATCTGCTCTGCAGTGTTCTCCTCCTTATCTGGTGTTCCATGCAGATAAGGTGGTTTTGCGTACTAAACCTGGTTTTCTTCCGAAAGTTGTTTCTAACAAAAACATTAACCAGGAGATAGTTGTGCCTTCTTTGTGTCCGAATCCAGTTTCAAAGAAGGAACGTTTGTTACACAATTTGGATGTAGTTCGTGCTCTAAAATTCTATTTAGAGGCTACAAAGGATTTCAGACAAACATCTTCTTTGTTTGTTGTTTATTCTGGTAAAAGGAGAGGTCAAAAAGCAACTTCTACCTCTCTCTCTTTTTGGCTTAAAAGCATCATCCGATTGGCTTATGAGACTGCCGGACGGCAGCCTCCTGAAAGAATCACAGCTCACTCCACTAGGGCTGTGGCTTCCACATGGGCCTTCAAGAACGAGGCTTCTGTTGATCAGATATGTAAGGCAGCGACTTGGTCTTCACTGCACACTTTTACCAAATTTTACAAATTTGATACTTTTGCTTCTTCTGAGGCTATTTCTCCAACATAGGTGTGTCCGGTCCACGGCGTCATCCTTACTTGTGGGATATTCTCTTCCCCAACAGGAAATGGCAAAGAGCCCAGCAAAGCTGGTCACATGATCCCTCCTAGGCTCCGCCTACCCCAGTCATTCTCTTTGCCGTTGTACAGGCAACATCTCCACGGAGATGGCTTAGAGTTTTTTTAGTGTTTAACTGTAGTTTTTATTATTCAATCAAGAGTTTGTTATTTTGAAATAGTGCTGGTATGTACTATTTACTCAGAAACAGAAAAGAGATGAAGATTTCTGTTTGTATGAGGAAAATGATTTTAGCAACCGTCACTAAAATCCATGGCTGTTCCACACAGGACTGTTGAGAGCAATTAACTTCAGTTGGGGGAACAGTGTGCAGTCTCTTGCTGCTTGAGGTATGACACATTCTAACAAGACGATGTAATGCTGGAAGCTGTCATTTTCCCTATGGGATCCGGTAAGCCATGTTTATTCAGCAAGTAAATAAGGGCTTCACAAGGGCTTATTAAGACTGTAGACTTTTTCTGGGCTAAATCGATTCATTATTAACACATATTTAGCCTTGAGGAATCATTTTATCTGGGTATTTTGATATAATAATATCGGCAGGCACTGTATTAGACACCTTATTCTTTAGGGGCTTTCCCAAAGCATAAGCAGAGCCTCATTTTCGCGCCGGTGTTGCGCACTTGTTTTTGAGAGGCATGGCATGCAGTCGCATGTGAGAGGAGCTCTGATACTTAGAAAAGACTTTCTGAAGGCGTCATTTGGTATCGTATTCCCCTTTGGGCTTGGTTGGGTCTCAGCAAAGCAGATACCAGGGACTGTAAAGGGGTTAAAGTTCAAAACGGCTCCGGTTCCGTTATTTTAAGGGTTAAAGCTTCCAAATTTGGTGTGCAATACTTTTAAGGCTTTAAGACACTGTGGTGAAAATTTGGTGAATTTTGAACAATTCCTTCATGTTTTTTCGCAATTGCAGTAATAAAGTGTGTTCAGTTTAAAATTTAAAGTGACAGTAACGGTTTTATTTTAAAACGTTTTTTGTACTTGTTATCAAGTTTATGCCTGTTTAACATGTCTGAACTTCCAGATAGACTGTGTTCTGAATGTGGGGAAGCCAGAATTCCTATTCATTTAAATAAATGTGATTTATGTGATAATGACAATGATGCCCAAGATGATTCCTCAAGTGAGGGGAGTAAGCATGGTACTGCATCATTCCCTCCTTCGTCTACACGAGTCTTGCCCACTCAGGAGGCCCCTAGTACATCTAGCGCGCCAATACTCCTTACTATGCAACAATTAACGGCTGTAATGGATAATTCTGTCAAAAACATTTTAGCCAAAATGAACACTTATCAGCGTAAGCGCGGCTGCTCTGTTTTAGATACTGAAGAGCATGACGACGCTGATAATAATATTTCCGAAGGGCCCCTAACCCAGTCTGATGGGGCCAGGGAGGTTTTGTCTGAGGGAGAAATTACTGATTCAGGGAACATTTCTCAACAGGCTGAACCTGATGTGATTGCATTTAAATTTAAGTTGGAACATCTCCGCATTCTGCTTAAGGAGGTATTATCCACCTTGGATGATTGTGACAAGTTGGTCATCCCAGAGAAACTATGTAAAATGGACAAGTTCCTAGAGGTGCCGGGGCTCCCAGAAGCTTTTCCTATACCCAAGCGGGTGGCGGACATTGTTAACAAGGAATGGGAAAGGCCCGGTATTCCTTTCGTCCCTCCCCCCATATTTAAAAAATTGTTTCCTATGGTCGACCCCAGAAAGGACTTATGGCAGACAGTCCCCAAGGTCGAGGGAGCGGTTTCCACTTTAAACAAACGCACCACTATACCCATAGAGGATAGTTGTGCTTTCAAAGATCCTATGGATAAAAAATTAGAAGGTTTGCTTAAAAAGATGTTTGTTCAGCAAGGTTACCTTCTACAACCAATTTCATGCATTGTCCCTGTCGCTACAGCCGCATGTTTCTGGTTCGATGATCTGATAAAGGCGGTCGATAGTGAGTCTCCTCCTTTTGAGGAGATTATGGACAGAATCAATGCTCTCAAATTGGCTAATTCTTTCACCCTAGACGCCACTTTGCAATTGGCTAGGTTAGCGGCTAAGAATTCTGGGTTTGCTATTGTGGCGCGCAGAGCGCTTTGGTTGAAATCTTGGTCGGCTGATGCGTCTTCCAAGAACAAGCTACTTAACATTCCTTTCAAGGGGAAAACGCTGTTTGGCCCTGACTTGAAAGAGATTATCTCTGATATCACTGGGGGTAAGGGCCACGCCCTTCCTCAGGATCGGCCTTTCAAGGCAAAAAATAAACCTAATTTTCGTCCCTTTCGTAGAAACGGACCAGCCCAAGGTGCTACGTCCTCTAAGCAAGAGGGTAATACTTCTCAAGCCAAGCCAGCTTGGAGACTAATGCAAGGCTGGAACAAGGGAAAGCAGGCCAAGAAACCTGCCACTGCTACCAAGACAGCATGAAATGTTGGCCCCCGATCCGGGACCGGATCTGGTGGGGGGCAGACTCTCTCTCTTCGCTCAGGCTTGGGCAAGAGATGTTCTGGATCCTTGGGCGCTAGAAATAGTCTCCCAAGGTTATCTTCTGGAATTCAAGGGACTTCCCCCAAGGGGGAGGTTCCACAGGTCTCAGTTGTCTTCAGACCACATAAAAAGACAGGCATTCTTACATTGTGTAGAAGACCTGTTAAAAATGGGAGTGATTCATCCTGTTCCATTAAGAGAACAAGGGATGGGGTTCTACTCCAATCTGTTCATAGTTCCCAAAAAAGAGGGAACGTTCAGACCAATCTTAGATCTCAAGATCTTAAACAAGTTTCTCAAGGTTCCATCGTTCAAGATGGAAACCATTCGAACTATTCTTCCTTCCATCCAGGAAGGTCAATTCATGACCACGGTGGATTTAAAGGATGCGTATCTACATATTCCTATCCACAAGGAACATCATCGGTTCCTAAGGTTCGCATTCCTGGACAAACATTACCAGTTCGTGGCGCTTCCTTTCGGATTAGCCACTGCTCCAAGGATTTTCACAAAAGTACTAGGGTCCCTTCTAGCTGTGCTAAGACCAAGGGGCATTGCTGTAGTACCTTACTTGGACGACATTCTGATTCAAGCGTCGTCCCTTCCTCAAGCAAAGGCTCACACGGACATTGTCCTGGCCTTTCTCAGATCTCACGGATGGAAAGTGAACGTGGAAAAGAGTTCTCTATCCCCGTCAACAAGGGTTCCCTTCTTGGGAACAATAATAGACTCCTTAGAAATGAGGATTTTTCTGACAGAGGCCAGAAAAACAAAACTTCTAGACTCTTGTCGGATACTTCATTCCGTTCCTCTTCCTTCCATAGCTCAGTGCATGGAAGTGATCGGGTTGATGGTAGCGGCAATGGACATAGTTCCTTTTGCGCGCATTCATCTAAGACCATTACAACTGTGCATGCTCAGTCAGTGGAATGGGGACTATACAGACTTGTCTCCGAAGATACAAGTAAATCAGAGGACCAGAGACTCACTCCGTTGGTGGCTGTCCCTGGACAACCTGTCACAAGGGATGACATTCCGCAGACCAGAGTGGGTCATTGTCACGACCGACGCCAGTCTGATGGGCTGGGGCGCGGTCTGGGGAGCCCTGAAAGCTCAGGGTCTTTGGTCTCGGGAAGAATCTCTTCTACCGATAAATATTCTGGAACTGAGAGCGATATTCAATGCTCTCAAGGCTTGGCCTCAGCTAGCGAGGGCCAAGTTCATACGGTTTCAATCAGACAACATGACAACTGTTGCGTACATCAACCAATCAACCATCAGGGGGGAACAAGGAGTTCCCTAGCGATGGAAGAAGTGACCAAAATCATTCTATGGGCGGAGTCTCACTCCTGCCACCTGTCTGCTATCCACATCCCAGGAGTGGAAAATTGGGAAGCGGATTTTCTGAGTCGTCAGACATTGCATCCGGGGGAGTGGGAACTCCATCCGGAAATCTTTGCCCAAGTCACTCAGCTGTGGGGCATCCCAGACATGGATCTGATGGCCTCTCGTCAGAACTTCAAAGTTCCTTGCTACGGGTCCAGATCCAGGGATCCCAAGGCGGCTCTAGTGGATGCACTAGTAGCACCTTGGACCTTCAAACTAGCTTATGTGTTCCCGCCGTTTCCTCTCATCTCCAGGCTGGTAGCCAGGATCAATCAGGAGAGGGCGTCGGTGATCTTGATAGCTCCTGCGTGGCCACGCAGGACTTGGTATGCAGATCTGGTGAATATGTCATCGGCTCCACCTTGGAAGCTACCTTTGAGACGAGACCTGCTTGTTCAGGGTCCGTTCGAACATCCGAATCTGGTTTCACTCCAGCTGACTGCTTGGAGATTGAACGCTTGATTTTATCGAAACGAGGGTTCTCAGATTCTGTTATCGATACTCTTGTTCAGGCCAGAAAGCCTGTAACTAGAAAGATTTACCACAAAATTTGGAAAAAATATATCTGTTGGTGTGAATCTAAAGGATTCCCTTGGGACAAGGTTAAGATTCCTAGGATTCTATCCTTCCTTCAAGAAGGATTGGAAAAGGGATTATCTGCAAGTTCCCTGAAGGGACAGATTTCTGCCTTGTCGGTGTTACTTCACAAAAAACTGGCTGCTGTGCCAGATGTTCAAGCCTTTGTTCAGGCTCTGGTTAGAATCAAGCCTGTTTACAAACCTTTGACTCCTCCTTGGAGTCTCAATTTAGTTCTTTCAGTTCTTCAGGGGGTTCCGTTTGAACCCTTGCATTCCGTTGATATTAAGTTATTATCTTGGAAAGTTTTGTTTTTAGTTGCAATTTCTTCTGCCAGAAGAGTTTCAGAATTATCTGCTCTGCAGTGTTCTCCTCCTTATCTGGTGTTCCATGCAGATAAGGTGGTTTTACGTACTAAACCTGGTTTTCTTCCAAAAGTTGTTTCTAACAAAAACATTAACCAGGAGATTATCGTACCTTCTCTGTGTCCGAAACCAGTTTCAAAGAAGGAACGTTTGTTGCACAATTTGGATGTTGTTCGCGCTCTAAAATTCTATTTGGATGCTACAAAGGATTTTAGACAAACATCTTCCTTGTTTGTTGTTTATTCCGGTAAAAGGAGAGGTCAAAAAGCAACTTCTACCTCTCTCTCTTTTTGGATTAAAAGCATCATCAGATTGGCTTACGAGACTGCCGGACGGCAGCCTCCCGAAAGAATCACAGCTCATTCCACTAGGGCTGTGGCTTCCACTTGGGCCTTCAAGAACGAGGCTTCTGTTGATCAGATATGTAGGGCAGCGACTTGGTCTTCACTGCACACTTTTACCAAATTTTACAAGTTTGATACTTTTGCTTCTTCTGAGGCTATTTTTGGGAGAAAGGTTTTGCAAGCCGTGGTGCCTTCCATTTAGGTGACCTGATTTGCTCCCTCCCTTCATCCGTGTCCTAAAGCTTTGGTATTGGTTCCCACAAGTAAGGATGACGCCGTGGACCGGACACACCTATGTTGGAGAAAACAGAATTTATGTTTACCTGATAAATTACTTTCTCCAACGGTGTGTCCGGTCCACGGCCCGCCCTGGTTTTTTTTTTTAATCAGGTCTGATAATTTATTTTCTTTAACTACAGTCACCACGGTACCATATGGTTTCTCCTATGCTAATATTCCTCCTTAACGTCGGTCGAATGACTGGGGTAGGCGGAGCCTAGGAGGGATCATGTGACCAGCTTTGCTGGGCTCTTTGCCATTTCCTGTTGGGGAAGAGAATATCCCACAAGTAAGGATGACGCCGTGGACCGGACACACCGTTGGAGAAAGTAATTTATCAGGTAAACATAAATTCTGTTTTTTGGGAGAAAGGTTTTGCAAGCCGTGGTGCCTTCCATCTAGGTGACCTGATTTGCTCCCTCCCATCATCCGTGTCCTAAAGCTTTGGTATTGGTTCCCACAAGTAAGGATGACGCCGTGGACCGGACACACCTATGTTGGAGAAAACAGAATTTATGCTTACCTGATAAATTACTTTCTCCAACGGTGTGTCCGGTCCACGGCCCGCCCTGGTTTTTTTAATCAGGTCTGATGAATTATTTTCTCTAACTACAGTCACCACGGTATCATATGATTTCTCCTATGCATATTCCTCCTTTACGTCGGTCGAATGACTGGGGTAGGCGGAGCCTAGGAGGGATCATGTGACCAGCTTTGCTGGGCTCTTTGCCATTTCCTGTTGGGGAAGAGAATATCCCACAAGTAAGGATGACGCCGTGGACCGGACACACCGTTGGAGAAAGTAATTTATCAGGTAAGCATAAATTCTGTTTTCTTGTCAATTTAGCGTGGTTTGAAGAATTTTCTGTCTGAAAGCAATCTAACAAGATGATACTGCAGATGTCTAACTCACTAGAAGACTATGACTTGGAAGGGGACTGTTTTTTTGTGTCGCTGGTAATAAATGTATTTTTGGGGTTTAAAGAACTCATCACTGTGTACTGAGCTGCAGTCATTTTGTTATCCCACAAAAAGCGCTACCTTTATGCACTATAAATTAGAGCTTTGCAATCTTTTTATGCTGTGGACTTAGCCAGGTCTGCTTCAGAGTTTTTGTACTCCCTACGGAGCCAATTTGTTTTATATAGGTTCCTCATGGGCTGGCTTACTTGCTACATGCTATGCATCAGAATCTCAATAGGAGGACATATGCATCAAAATCAGCTTGAAAGTCACAGATGCTACAATCCAATAAAATTGTGAATCGGTGAATATAAAGCAAGAATAACATTGTTCTTAGATAAAGTTAATTATAAAAATAGCATAATATATATATATATATTCACACACACACATACATACACATATAATGTATGTAAAAGGAGGTGCTAAGTGATTGTTACATATTGCTCAATGGCTGATAGCGACAAGTCTCTCAACGCGATTGGTAGACAGGGACAAGTTATCACTAACATGAAAAAATAAAGTTGTTTTTTTTAGTGAAGAAATAATTATACTTTTCAAGATACAAAATGCTAACAATCGCAATTTCACATGGAAATTATCTTAAATCACCTTAGCAGAATAAATCTCTTTTAGCCAATCGTACCAATATTCCAACAACCTTCTTTTCAGATTGGAGGATATTTCTTTTACTTGTTTATTATTCACGTCTAATAACTGTTCAGCTAAATCCAGCTCAAGCTGCCTTACACTGGGTATACCCTTAAAGGGACATAATACTCATATGCTAAATCACTTGAAACTGATGCAGTATAACTGTAAAAAGCTGACAGGAAAATATCACCTGAGAATCTCTATGTAAAAAAGGAAGATATTTTACCTCACAATCGCCTCAGCTCAGCAGAGTAAGTTCTGTGTAAAAAGTTATACACAGCTGCTCCCAGCTGCAGGTAAAAATTTAAAAAAAAAATGAAGACATGAACAGCAGCCAATCAGCATCAGCAGTGCTGAGGTCATGAACTCTTTTACTATGATCTCATGAGATTTGACTTAACTCTTATGAGATTTCATAGTAAGCTGAATAGGGAAATAATATGAGAGTGCATGAGGCTTATCCATTCAGCTGTCCCAGGACAGACACACTAAAATGCTGCTTAGAAATCCTTTACAATGGGATGTGGCTACTGAGGAACTTTTGAGGTAAAATATCTTTCTTTTTTACATAGAGATGTTCAGGAGATATTTTCTAGTCAGCTTTTTACAGCTATACTGCATCACTTTCAAGTGTTTAAACATTTGGGTATTATGGCCCTTTAATCTGTCACAGTAAATATGTGATCACCATCTTTACAATGCTTCTACAATATTAATTCTTGGGTATGTTTGTGATTTTTATGCTTAGGTATCTGGGTATCTGCTCTGTCCTATAAGCGCTGCAGCAGCAACCTGCACACTACCCTCTTCCTGTAATCACGTGAAGTCACCGGTGTGAGCACGTTGTTATCGTATTACACGCTATTTACCGTTTCCTTCCTCCAGTCTTGTCCTCTTCAACTTTTATCTTCTATACTGTTCATTTCAGTTTTTCCTTTTCCTCTAAATGAATGCAGACAATAAATAAAAAAACAATTTTACTGGTTAAACGTAACTGAAAAGCACATGAAACACTTTCAGACTGTAATATAAACTGTCTAATTATGCACAGTAAAATAGGCAATAATTATTTATTATTAATATCTCCCTGACACTGTCTAACACTGCTGTATTTAATAGACTTGCACATTATTTCTTATTTTTGTTCCCAAATGAAGAATGAAGTTAATGGCTTTGGATAGTTTCAACACTGGATACATTAGACCAAAAGTATGAAAATTAAAGGGGGGGGGGGGGGAGACAAAGTGTGTAAATACAATTATTTTGAGTTGCACATTTGTTTTATTATCCGGGATCACCTGGGCAGACAATAAACCTGTATATTAAACAGTCATTATTGGATCACTCTGGTAACTCATTTCTAGCAGAGGGGAAAAGAGGCATCACACATTATCCATGGAGAATAAAACTTTACACTTCTAGTTAAAGTGATGGTAAACTCGTCCGTTTATAAAATCAGATCCGGAATGTTAGTGACATTTTAGATAGAGTTTAATTCATCAGATGTTATGAAGTTGCGCTGTAACTTACTTTTTAATGTTGCGCTGAAATTCTAATACACTGCGCTCCGGCATTCTAGCTTGTGATTGACAGTGTGATTAGCTACAGACATTTCTTGTTACAAGAGATGTGAGCTGAACGTGTGAGATGTTGTGTGCCTGACTGTGCTTGAGCTGGTTATGATTGTAAGAACCAATAGAAACAAAGAGAAGTGTAACTGGGGCGTTTGCTCCGTGATCCTTGCCAAGATCATATGTCATGAGGGTCAGGGCAACGGTTATTCCATTCACAAACTACACATAGCTGCAGCAGACTTACATGAGTGCTTTGCAGATATTTCATAATATACTAGTACCATATTCTTTAACATTTAGAGCAGATTTACATTTGCAAAATAATATATTTCCAAACTACAAAGCTCTGAAGGAGTTAATCATATTGGCTCGTCCTTGAATGGAATCTCGTTACCATGAAAGCTTTTTTAGCATTGATTTCATAACAGTCTTAATTTAATAGATCCGTCATTACCGAGAAGTCCTGGGAGTCGGGCCTAGCTTTCCAGGTCAGCGACCTTTTAATTACAAACCTTGCTCTGATGGTCAGGTTATCGACTGGCCGGCTTCCAGCCTGCCTGCCCCCGGGATGCAAATGCTCTCTCCCCACGCCCCCCAGTTTAAGAAAAAAAGAAAAAAGAAAATTATAGGCTTTCTGACTTAGCCAGGCTAATATTCTACTTCCCTTAATAATTCACCCAGCAGCCCTGTGCTCCTTGCATTCACCTGCCATGATAAAGACGCTTTTAATGGCGTATCAATCTTACAGAATTGGGCCGTACTGGTAAAATGATGATCTAACATGGCATTATCTGAAACCTCAGTATCTTGTGCGGTTGATGTGCCTTAAAAACAAAGAACTTTGTACAATAGCTCAAGGCTGTTATGGTATCATTTATAAGGATTAGTTAGCAACAGTAAGGAGCACTGAACCCCAGAGACGGATATTGTGTAGCACCCCTAGGCCACACAGCACATCTCCTTATACTTTGTCTTAAAGGGACAGAAAACCGAAAAATTTAATTTTATGATTTCGATAGAACATACCATTTTAAACAACTTTACAATTTACTTCTGTTGTCAAATTTGCTTCATTCTCTTGTTATCCTTTGCTGAAGTAACAGCATTACACTACTAGCAGCTAGCTGAACACATCTAGCTAGCCAATCACAAGAGAAAACTGTGTGCAGACACCAATCAGCAGCTAGCTTCCCACTAGTGTATGATATGTGCGTATTCTTTTTTCAACAATGGATACTAAGAGAAGGAAGCACATTTGATAATATAAGGCTATTTAAAAGTGTCTTAAAGGGCCAGTAAACCTAACAAATAATGTTATATAATTCTGCACATAGTGCAGAATTATATAACATTAGCTTAGCGCCAACTTTAAAGATCAAAGTATTTCAGATATATTTTATTTCAAAATGGATTTTTCTACACGATGCCGCTGACTCTACTGAGCGGGTCTTTCTGGACCAGAGCGGGAGCGAGCTACATTCAGTTTAACGGCGCGATCGGGACGGCTGTGATTAGACAGTGTGCCTGCGATGCACTTGGGAAAAGAAAGAGCCGCTCATTAAAGCCAGGAGTGGCGTGTAGAAAAATCCAATTTTGAAATAAAATATATCTGAAATCCTTTGATCTTTAAAGTTGGCGCTAAGCTAATGTTATATAATTCTGCACTATGTTATTTTGTAGGTTTTCTGGCCCTTTAAAATGACATGCTCTATCAGAATCATGCACGTTTCATTTTGACTTTCCTATTCCTTTAAGTTAGATGAAATATTGTCCTTTTTTGTATATAATAGAACCATGCCAGGATTGACATCTGCAGTTACCCAGGAATCCCCAGGTCATGCCAGTTGATAGCGTGGTATCCCCACTAGCACATGTGCTTACAACAAAACATTTATCTCTATGCCCCCTGGAGCAGTCTAGATGACAAGTGGATAGCTTTTATTTTATTATCGATTATTTGTAGATTGCTAACAGATTCCGCAGCGCTAGCTGGACCCGGATACAAGATAACGACTAGTGAGTTTACCATGTGTACGGCAAGGCATGCCTAGTTTGTTTAATGATAAACTAGCCTTGAATAGTACAGTTTTTATCTATAACCTAGTAATCTAACTAGACTTCTTACAGCAGAGTGACTCTGGGCAGACCTGATGTCGAATCTAAATAAAGCTACAATGTACAGTATAAAACTGCTTCCATCCTGTATTTCCTGTGTTTAATACATGTGTTTGATGGTTGGTGATGTGAGTGTTGTTTAGAACATGACTTGCAGATACTGTATTGTATGTTCTACACAATGCCAATGCATTTTCCTTCTAATATATGACTTATTCTTTGTGTGATTATTTCACTTGTGCTGTGGGTATAACAAAATGTGTCCCATCATATATACTTGTAGAACAGATTAAAGGGCACAAGGGTTTTAGATCTGCTATGCCAGGTTTGGGTGATATTCCTGCAGATCACCTATGGAAGCTCTATTATACCTTGATGCATTTTAGACGGCTAGAGAAGTAGGATACGTCTACTTTTGCCACTCTTTCTAATATTTTTATAAAAATGTTTAGAATTGTAATAATATAAGTACACTTAAATGTGCTTAATTCTGTATTAATGCATGTACTACTATACGCGCTCAGTCCTAGCAACTCTTAAGGGAATAAGGGGATATGAAACAATGCTTCTTTAGTAGCAAAAAAATGTTAAATCAAAGTAAATATAAACAGACTGTGTTTAAAACACACACACAAAACAACAAACAACTTACTTGTTTTCTTAAAGTCCTTGTGCCAGCAACTAGATAAGGTAGCTACCATCACAGAACGTAAGTTCTACTGGCACATGAGTTTTGCAGCAAACTTTCTTTACTGAGCATGGGCAATAAACTGATTGCAGCCAGAACAAATGTCTCCTGGCAACACTTCCAAGGAAAATATATTCCTTTCCCAGCCCCCCTTGTGGGCTTGTGACAAATGTAATTGACCCTTCACAAATGAAGTTAAAAAACAAAATAAATAAAAGGTTAAAAATCCTTTTAAAATGATTAATGACATACTTTACATGATTTCTATTAAGTATAACCCACTGCTTTTTTATTACAACAATAAAACATCCCTTTAATTAGGGGCTAAGAAGAAAAAAAAACACATCAATATGTAAAAAAGAAAGAAAAGTGACTAGTGCCATCAGCGATTATGTGGGATTTCCTACCAAACGTTGGCAGCCTTTCATAAGAAGGATTTTATGAAGCTGTGGAGGGCCAGATTATCTACAGATGGGAGATATGCTTTGATAGAGCTTTTGAGTGTTGGGTGTGATCTAGATTCTTGAAATAAAACTCATGCTTGTGTGTATAGCTGGATATGAGTAGCCGCCATCTTGTCTTCCTCTATGTGCAAGAGGCATTTAGTAGTAGCGGGTACATGTGCTCTGTCAGTGCACCCATAGCCAGCATAAGCCTGTGGTAGGAGATTTGTACACAAACTCGGTAACATTTAGAAACTTCAGTTGAGTTTGTGTTCATTTGCATAAAATTTGGGAGAGAAAAAAATCTGTTATTGTGAGATCTGACTTTCATTTGATCTCACTGAGTGTCCTAAACACAGACAATGCTTAGGGTGTCAGAGCGCAGTTTGATTCTCCAATACTGCTTATTTGACTGAGGAGTTTGTGCCTAAACTAGTATTCTTCTTCAACATTTCCAGTGAAAAAATACCACAATGGATCCTGATGTGAAAAGTTGGGCACCTCTTTTTTTTTTTTTTAGCATCTTATTGCAGAATGGGGTGATCAATTATTTTTTATAAGACTTTTATTTAAACTGTACAGAATCACATATCAACCAATCTGCATGGTACGTCAATATCAAACATAATAGAGTTCAGTCAGTTCAGCATCTTCAAAGTCCAAGAAAACAGCGAAGCAATAAACAAGACTGTTCACAAATTTTAATTAATATTATATTTAACATTAGAGACATCACTTAAAGGGACATTGTACTTAATATTTTTGTCATCTTTATGCAGGAGAACTTTTTCATGAAAAAAATGTGAAGTAATTTTTTTTTTATATATATATATTGCAACTAATACATCTGTATCAGTTGTGTATTAGCTGCTAATAATCATTGGCTGATAAAAAAACTTCCTACTAATGCTCATTGACTGAGTAACACTTCCTGTTTATGGTAATTGGTTGAGAGATACTTCCTGCTATTTGACACTGACCATTAGCAGGAAGTCCCTTTATGCTAATGAGAATTAGTAGTAAGTACCCTACTGATAATGATGTATTAGTTTAAATTTTTCACAACCTTTACTTAATATTTTTCAAGCAAAATAAACTCTCCCCTTTTTAAAATCAGATCCGGAATGTTAGTGATATTTATTTTAGATAGTTTAATTCATTAGTTATAATAAAGATGCACTATAAATTTTAATATAGATATGAAATTCACATACCCCGCGCTCCGCCGCCCACTTAAAAAGTACATTTCTTTCTAATTACACGGTAAGTCCACGGATCATCATCAATTACTGTTGGGAATATCACTCCTGGCCAGCAGGAGGAGGTAAAGAGCACCACAGCAAAGTTGTTATGTATCACTTCCCTACCCACAAACCCCAGTCATTTTCTTTGCCTGCAGTGCAAAGAGGAGGTGAAGTTTAGGTGTCTGATAAGAAGTTTTCTTCAATCAAGATTTTATTATTTTAAAGCAGAGTAGGTTTGCTCTGATCTTTTCTGGGGTTTAGCCGTTGTCCACGTCAGTCTCTTCAGTAGGGCAGTGGTGGCTTTTGAGCATTTGGGAACTTGTGAGGTACAATCCTCACTGCGCTTTCTCAAGATTTTGCTACCCTATTCAGAAACCCTGAGTAAGCTTACTCAGATTCTTTCTTCTTCCACAGGTCCATGTGAGGTATGGGATCCTCTCAAACCAGGTGAGCTGTCCTGCTGCCAGACAGACTGTCTTGAGGTAAGTGCCATATTTATTTTTCTTGGTTAAAAGGAGAATTTGGCACTTCTGCAGCTGGGTGCTGTTTAACAGGGAGGTTTAATCCTACCCAGCTAAGAAAGGGTTAATCTCTTGGCAGTTTGTCAGGGCACTGGAGACGGTGATGAGATGTTTATTTAATATTGGCGGCTCAGTGTGTTTTCACTCCAGTTAAGATCCGGACTGAACTATTGTGTATCATGTTTTAACTGTAATACTGCTCTGTTAGGTCTGCGGGACCGCTTCTTGCAAAAGGGGGAGGATCCTTGCTAGTGGGCGGTTAATTCAGTTAGCGCTTTCTGGGGCTCTGTCGGCTGCAGAGTAGTGATGCAGTTGTCGGCTGCTCTGTAGCGCTGCCGTAGCGAGTCGGGAACGGATCGTTGGTAATATTAAGCTCAGGCTGCAGGACAGGTAGGCACCTCAGTGAACTGCTGAGGTGTGTGGGTTGCCTGGGGCTTGTTGCACTAGCTTGATTTAAACAGTATTTAAAGGCGCAGTACTTTTTCTTTAAGTGTAAAAGAAATAAAGTTTATTTTTCTCTCTTGTCATTTTTATTCAGAATGGACCAATAGGCCTTGCAAATTGTTGCATATCAGCTTTGTTATGATTTCCAGGTGGAACCCCCAGTCCCTTTTTGTTCCTCTTGCATAGAGAGAACTTTAAGTTATAGGGAAAACATTTTTGATCATGAGCCACCATTAGCTAAGGTGGATGCTGTTCAGGTGTCTCCTGAAGCAGATATGCCGCAGCTTTCTCCTCAAACGACCCAATCTTTTCAGTCTTCACATACAGTGCCCTGCATTTCCTCTCACAATCCGGTAGGATTTTCTTTGCAGGACATTGCTACCCAGGTATCCTCTGTGGTATCTGAGGCATTGTCCACTTTTCCCATGCTGCAAAAAAAGCATAAAAGGAAACTTGAGGAATCAGTAAGGTTTCTGATCAAGTTGTGGCTACTCAAGGTGTTTCTTCTCAGAAGTCTGAGGATGAAGATACTTTGTTAGCGTCTGAGGGTGAAATCTCAGACTTGGACAATATAATTCCTTCTTCTGATGCTGAAGTTATGTCCTTCAGATTTAAGCTAGAACACCTTTGCATGCTACTTAAGGAGGTTTTGGCTACCTTGTACGACTCCGACATGACGGTTGTAGTCAATCCTAAGAAGTCCAGTAAGCTGAACAAATACTTTGATGTTCTCTCCGCGGTGGAGGTTTTCCTTGTTCCAGACCGTGCGACAGAGATTATTGCATGGGAGTGGGAGAGACCTGGTATTCCTTTTTCTCCATCTCCTATTTTCAAGAAGATGTTTCCTATAGCTGATTACATTAAGGAGTCGGGGCAGACGGTTCCTAAGGTAGAAGGAGCGATCTCCACTTTGGCCAAGAGGACTACTATTCCCATAGAGGATAGTGGTTCTTTCAAGGATCCGATGGATAAGAAGTTGGAGGCTTTACTAAAGAAAATGTATGTTCACCAGGGTCTCCAATGGCAGCCTGCGGTATGTATTGCCACTGTCACCAGCGCTGCAGCTTACTGGTTTGATGCGTTGTCTGATTCTATTCGGACAGATACTCCTCTTGAGGAGATTCAGGACAGGATTAAGGCTCTTAAGTTGGCCAATTCCTTTATCATGGATGCTTCCTTACAAGTCATTAAGTCATTAAGCTGGGAGCAAAGATATCTGGTTTTGCAGTTCTAGCGTGCAGAGCCTCATGGTTGAAGTCCTGGTCTGCGGATGTTTCGTCTAAGTCCAAACTTTTGGCGATTCCCTACAAGGGTAAGACCTTGTTTGGGTCTGGTTTGGCTGAGATTATCTCAGACATTACAGGAGGGAAGGGATCCTTTCTTCCTCAAGATAAAAAGACTAAGCAGAAAGGACAACAGAGTAATTTTCATTCCTTTTGTAACTTTAGAGGTAAACCCTCCTCTCCTTCCTCCAAGCAAGATCAAGCCAAGTCCTCCTGGAGGCCTAGTCAGTCTTGGAACAAGGGGAAGTAGTCTAAGAAACCCGCAGCTGACTCCAAGTCAGCATGAAGGGTCAATTCATGACAACCATAGACCTAAAGAATGCGTACCTTCATGTTCCCATACACAGGGATCATCACAAGTTTCTGAGGTTCGCCTTCTTGGACAATCACTTTCAGTTTGTAGCTCTTCCATTCGGCCTTGTCACAGCCCCCAGAATTTTCTCAAAGCTTCTGGGGTCTCTGTTGGCAGTTATCCGGTCTCGGGGCATTGCAGTGGCGCCTTATCTGGACGACATTCAGGCACCGTCTTTTCAACAAGCAAATCTCATACGGAGATCTTGTCTTTTCTTCACTCCCACGGGTGGAAGGTATATCTGGGAAAAAGTTCTCTTATTCCAGCTACACGAGTAGTGTCTTTAGGGACTATAATAGACTCTCTTCTAATGAGGCTTTTTCTGACAGATGTCAGAAAATTAAAGATTCTCAAATCTTGCCTGCCCCTTCAGGCCTCTCCTCAGCTGTCAGTGGCCCAATGTATGTAGGTAATTGGCCTGATGGTGGCTTCTATGGACATCATTCCATTTGCTCGGTTCCATCTCAGACCTCTGCAGTTATGCATGCTAAGACAATGGAATGGGGACTATGCGGATCTGTCTCCACGAATAGATCTGGATCAGGCGATGAGACTCTCTTCCGTGGTGGTTGTCTCAGGAACACCTCTCCCAGGGGACTTGTTTGCGCAGACCCTCCTGGGTGATTGTGACCACGGATGCCAGCCTTCTGGGTTGGGGAGCAGTCTGGGGCTCGTTGAAGGCTCAGGGTCTATGGACTCGGGAGGAGTCAGAGCTTCCCATAAACATCTTAGAGCTGAGAACGATCTTCAATGCGCTATTGGTCTGACCTCAGTTAGCTTTAGCCCGGTTTATCAGGTTCCAGTCGGACAACATAACATCGGTGGCGTATATCAACCACCAAGGAGGAACTCTGAGTTCCTTGGCCATGTCAGGGGTGGCCCGAATTATTCAGTGGGCGGAGACCCACAATTGCTGTCTATCTGCAATCCACATTCCAGGAGTGGACAATTGGGAAGCAGATTTTCTGAGCAGACAGACCTTTCATCCCGGGGAGTGGGAACTCTGTCCGAAAGGTGTTTTCCAGTTTGATCCTCAAATGGGGGCAGCCTGAACTAGATCTCATGGCTTCTCGGCAGAACGCCAAGCTTCCGAGGTACGGATCGAGGTCCAGGGATCCTCAGGCCGTCCTGATAGATGCTCTGGCGGTTCC
Organism: Bombina bombina; assembly: GCF_027579735.1. NCBI lineage: Eukaryota > Metazoa > Chordata > Amphibia > Anura > Bombinatoridae > Bombina > Bombina bombina. The sequence continues at coordinate 295,946,786 of NC_069506.1, read as the reverse complement.
TTGGAATTTCAGTCTAGCATACCTGTTTCCGCTGTTCGCTCTCCTTCCAAGAGTCATTGCTCGGATCAAGCAGGAGAGGGCATCATTGATTTGCATAGCTCCGGTGTGGCCTCGCAGAATCTGCTATGCAGACCTAGTGGAGATGTCATCCTTTCCACCTTGGAGACTTCCTCTGAGGAAGGACCTTCTACTTCAGGGTCTCTTCCTTCATCCAAATATCGCTTCTGTAAAGCTGACTGCTTGGAGATTGAACGTTTAATTTTATCTAAGCGTGGGTTTTCTGAGTCGGTCATTGAGACCTTGATCCAGGCTTGTAAGCCTGTAACTCGTAGGATTTTCCATAAGATATGGCGTAAATATTTGTATTGGGGTGTATCCAAAGAATACTCTTGAAGTAGAGTCAGGATTCCTAGGATTTTGTCTTTTCTCCAGGAGGGTCTAGAGAAGGGTAGTACACTGATTTCAGCATTGACTATTCTGTTGCATAAGTGCCTGGCGGATGTGCCAGACGTGCAATATTTTTTTCAGGTCTTGGTCAGGATTCGGCCTGTGTTCAGACCTGTTACTCCTCCCTGGAGTCTTAATCTTGTTCTTAAGGTTTTACAGCAGGCTCCATTTGAGCCTATGCATTCCTTAGATATTAAGTTTTTATCTTGGAAAGTTTTGTTTCTTGTTGCTATTTCTTCTGCTCGGAGAGTTTCTGAACTCTCAGCGTTACAGTGTGATTCCCCTTATCTTATCTTTCATTCGGATAAGGTGGTTCTGCGTACTAAGTTTGGTTTCCTGCCTAAAGTAAAGAATATTAATCAAGAAATCGTTGTTCCTTCTCATAAGGAACGTTTGTTGCATAACCTAGATGTTGTGCGAACGCTAAAATTCTATCTTCAGACGACTAAAGACTTTTGTCAGTCTTCTGCTTTGTTTGTTTGTTTTTATGGGAAACGCAAGGGTCAGAAAGCTACAACTACTTCGCTTTTCTTTTGGCTGTGGAGTGTTATTCGCTTGGCATATGAGACTGCTGGACAGCAAGCTCCTGAGAGAATCACAGCTCATTCCACGAGGGCTGTCTTCTTCCTGGGCCTTCAAAAATGAAGCTTCTGTGGAACAGATTTGCAAGGCTGCAACTTTGTCATCTTTGCATACTTTTTCTAAATGTTCTAAATTTGATACTTTTGCTTCGGCTGAGGCTTCTTTTGGGAGAAAGGTTCTTCAAGCAGTGGTGCCTTCTGTTTAGGTTAACTGTCTTGTCCCTCCCTTATCATCTGTGTCCTCTAGCTTGGGTATTGATTTCCAACAGTAATTGATGATGATCCGTGGACTCACCGTGTCATTAGAAAGAAAACGAAATTTATGCTTACATGATAAATTTATTTATTTATTGACACAGTGAGTCCACCGTCAGCCCTGTTTTTCAGATAGTTTTTTGGTATATAAACCTCAGGCACCTCTGCACCTTGTGTTATTTCCTTTCTCTCCTTTCCCTTGGTCGAATGACTGGGGTTTGTGGGTAGGGAAGAAGTGATACTTAACAGCTTTGCTGTGGTGCTCTTTGCCTCCTCCTGCTGGCCAGGAGTGATATTCTCAACAGTAATTGATGATGATCTGTGGACTCACCATGTCAAGAAAAAAATACATTTATCAGGTAAGAATACATTTTTTTTTCTTTCTGTGAGCTAAAAGTTTGAATTAAACTCCATCTAAAATATCACTAACATTCCAGGAGCGTTTACCATCACTTTAGGGATATAATACCCAAATGTTAAAACATTTGAAAGTGATGCATCATAGCTGTAAAAAGCTAACTAGGATCTATCACCTGAACATCTCTATGTAAAAAAGAAAGATATTTTACCCCCAAATGTCCTAAGTATTCACACCCCATGATAAAGGACTTTAAAGGGACATTGAACCCAATTTTCTTTTGTGATTCAGATAGAGCATGCAATTTTAAACAACTTTCGGCTAGATTACGAGTTTTGTCGGTAATGGTGTGCGGTGCTAACAAGCATTTATGCTCACCGCTCACAGACAGCGCTGGTATTACGGGATTTTACAAACCCTGCGTTAGCCACAGAAAAGTGAGCGGAGAGCAAAATTTAGCTCCACATCTCACCTCAATACCAGCGCTGCTTACGTTAGCGGTGAGCTGGCTAAACGTGCTCGTGCACGATTTCCCCATAGAAATCAATGGGGGAGAGCCGGCTGAAAAAAACCCTAACACCTGCAAAAAAGCAGCGTAAAGCTCCTAACGCAGCCCCATTGATTCCTATGGGGAAATAAAAGTTATGTCTACACCTAACACCCTAATATGAACCCCGAGTCTAAACACCCCTAATCTTACACTTATTAACCCCTAATCTTCCGCCCGACATCGCCGACACCTACATTATGTTATTAACCCCTAATCTGCTGCTCTGTACACCGCCGCCACCTACATTATAGTTATGAACCCCTAATCTGCTGCCCCCAACATCGCCGAACCCTACATTATATTTATTAACCCCTAATCTGCCGCCCCCAAAGTTGCTGCCACCTACCTTCACTTATTAACCCCTAATCTGCCGCCCCCAACGTTGCCGCCACTATATTAAAGTTCTTAACCCCTAAACCTAAGTCTAACCCTAACACACCCTAACTTAAATATAATTAAAATAAATCTAAATAAAATAACTACAATTAACTAAATTATTCCCATTTAAAACTAAATACTTACCTATAAAAAAAAAACCTAAGCTAGCTACAATATAACTAATAGTTACATTGTAACTAGCTTAGGGTTTATTTTTATTTTACAGGCAACTTTGTATTTATTTTAACTAGGTACAATAGTTATTAAATAGTTATTAACCATTTAATAGCTACCTAGTTAAAATAAAGTCAAATTTACCTGTAAAATAAAACCTTACCTAAGTTACACCTAACACTACACTATAATTAAATTAATTCCCTAAATTAACTACAATTAAATACAATTATCTAAAGTACGAACCCCCCCCACTAAATTACAGAAAATAATAAAATAATTACAAGTTTTTTAAACTAATTACACCTAATCTAATCCCCCTAATAAAATAAAAAAGACCCCCAAAATAATAAAAAGCCCTACCCTATACTAAATTACAAATAGCCCTTAAAAGAGCCTTTTGCGGGGCATTCCCCCAAAGTAATCAGCTCTTTTACCTGTAAAAAAAAAGTACAATACCTCCCCAACATTAAAACCCACCACCCACACACCCAACCCTACTCTAAAACCCACCCAATACCCCCTTAATAAAACCTAACACTAACCCCTTGAAGATCACCCTACCTTGAGAAGTCTTCACCCAACCGGGCTGAAGTCCTCAACGAAGCCGGGCGAAGTGGTCCTCCAGACGGGCAGAAGTTTTCATCCAAGCCGGGAAGAAGAGGTCCTCCAGACGGGCAGAAGTCTTCATCCAGATGGCATCTTCTATCTTCATCCATCCGGCGCGGAGCGGGTCCATCTTCAAGACATCCGACATGGAGCATCCTCTTTTTTCTACGTCTTCTTACTAAATGACGGTTCCTTTAAGTGACATCATCCAAGATGGCGTCCCTTCAATTCTGAATGCTGATTGGAACAGCCAACAGAATGCCAGCTCAATCCTGTTGGCTGATTTGATCAGCCAATAGGATTGAACTTCAATTCTATTGGCTGATTGCATCAGCCAATAGGATTTTTTCTACCTTAATTGAAGGGACACCATCTTGGATGATGTCACTTAAAGGAACCGTCATTTAGTAAGAAGACGTCGAAAGAAGAGGATGCTCCGCGTCGGATGTCTTGAAGATGGACCCGCTTCGCGCCGGATGGATGAAGATAGAAGATGCGGTCTGGATGAAGACTTCTGCCCGTCTGGAGGACCTCTCATTCCCGGCTTGGATGAAGACTTCTGCCCGTCTGGAGGACCATTTCGCCCGGCTTCGCTGAGGACTTCGGCCCAGTTGGGTGAAGACTTCTCAAGGTAGGGTGATCTTCAAGGTGTTAGTGTTAGGTTTTATTAAGGGGGTATTGGGTGGGTTTTAGAGTAGGGTTGGGTGTGTGGGTGGTGGGTTTTAATGTTGGGGGGTGGTATTGTACTTTTTTTTTTTACAGGTAAAAGAGCTGATTACTTTGGGGCAATGCCCCGCAAAAGGCCCTTTTAAGGGCTATTTGTAATTTAGTATAGGGTAGGGCTTTTTATTATTTTGGGGGGCTTTTTAATTTTATTAGGGGTATTAGATTAGGTGTAATTAGTTTAAAAAACTTGTAATTATTTTATTATTTTCTGTAATTTAGTGTTTTTTTCGTACTTTAGATAATTGTATTTAATTGTAATTAATTTAGGGAATTAATTTAATTATAGTGTAGTGTTAGGTGTAATTGTAACTTAGGTTAGGTTTTATTTTACATGTAAATTTGTCTTTATTTTAACTAGGTAGTTATTAAATAGTTAATAACTATTTAATAACTATTCTACCTAGTTAAAATAAATACAAAGTTGCCTGTAAAATAAAAATAAATCCTAAGCTAGCTACAATATAACTATTGGTTATATTTTAGCTATCTTAGGGTTTATTTTATAGGTAAGTATTTAGTTTTAAATAGGAATAATTTAGTTAATTGTAGTAATTTATTTAGATTTATTTAAATTATATTTAAGTTAGGGGGTGTTAGGGTTAAACTTAGGTTTAGGGGTTAACACTTTTAATATAGTTGCGGCGACGTTGGGGGCGGCAGATTAGGGGTTAATAAATGTAGGTAGGTGTCGGTGATGTTAGGGACGGCAGATTGGGGGTTAATAAAATGTAACTAGTGTTTGCGATGCGGGAGTGCGGCAGTTTAGGGGTTAATATATTTTTTATAGTGGCGGCGATGTCCGGTTCGGCAGATTAGGGGTTAAAAATTGTATTTTAGTGTTTGCGAGGTGGGGGGCCTCGGTTTAGGGGTTAATAGGTAGTTTATGGGTGTTAGTGTACTTTTTAGCACTTTAGTTAAGAGTTTTATGTTACAGCGTTAGCCCATAAAACTCTTAACTACTGACTTTAAAATGCGGTACCAGGCTTGACAGGAGAGGGTCTACCGCTCACTTTTTGGAAGACTCGTAATACCGGCGTTAGGCAAATCCCATTGAAAAAATAGGATACGCAAAAGACGTAAGTGGATTTGCGGTATTTTCGAGTCTGGCCAAAAAAGTGAGTGGTGAGCCTGTCAATTCAAGACTCGTAATACCAGCGGGCGTTATTTTTAAGGCTAACGCAAGACTCGTAATCTAGGCGTTTCTAATTTACTCCTATTATCAAATTTTCTTCATTCTCTTGTTATATTTATTTGAAATGCAAGAATGTAAGTTTAGATGCCGGCCCATTTTTGGTGAACAACCTGGGTGGTTCTTGCTGATAATAAATCAATAAACAAGTGCTGTCCAGTGTTCTGAACCAAAAAATAGCATAGATGCCTTCTTTTTCAAATAACGATAGTAAAAGAAAGAAGAGAAAATGATAATAGGAGTTAATTAGAAAGTTTCTTAAAATTGCATGCTCTATCTGAATCACAAAATAAAAAACTTGGGTTCAGTGTCCTTTTAAACAGCAAATCAGTATACCTGTCCTGGGACCTGCAAGGGAGCGTGACTCATGTTATTTCCCTATTCAGTTTAAGGACGTTTACTACGAAATCTCATGAGATCACAGGTCATGGCCTCAGCACTTCTGATGCTGATTGGCTTCTGTTAATTTCTTCCTTTTTTTTTTTTTTTTTTTTTTTACCTGCAGCAGGGCAGTAACTGAAGTATAACTTTTTACACAGAACTTTCTCTGGTGAGCAGAGGAAATTTTGAGGTAAAATATCTTCCTTTATTACTTAGAGATGCTCAGGTGATATTTTCATGTCAGCTTTTTACAGTTATGCTGCATCACTTTCAAGTCATTTAGTATAAAAGTATTTTGTCCCTTTAAGTATTGTTTCATATGAATAACTACAATTAAATGTTAGAATATATTGCCTCTTTAATAACTATCTAGTTCATCTTATGACCCCTTATATGTTTCACATACAAGCAAAACCTCCATTAACAAAATACTCATGGTTTCTACATTATAACTGTGTTTTTACTAAAACTATTCCACACAACCTGACTGCCCTAACCATGTCACAACTGAGTGTAAAAATCAACTTTCCAAAAAAGTGTGGCCCCTTTACTTGTAACATTTCCTACCTAACAATTATAGAATTATCCTGATATTGACATATTTGTCATGTAATCATATCTATCGTTAAATGTCTGAGATTGTGTCAATTCATTTAGCAGTGAAGAGGTTAAACTAGCCTTGTGTTTATTGCTTGATCCTACACTGAGCTGCTCCAGGTTCTGTGATTTCTGGAACTGGGCTCCGTATTCATTGTGAGCAGGGACTTCACCTTCTATACAGTTATTCCTATTTCAGTGCTTAATTCCCTAGAGGAAAAGACACTAATATGCTTTTTATATGAAATATTGGGAACTTCTGTTAAAGCCAATGTGTGTGACCCGATCAGCAGTATCACAGCATAATATGCACCTTTGTCTCTGAAATGTGACTTTGTGAGTGCCCCGTTACCCAGCCTGCCTCTCTGTTTATGAAGCTTGAAATAACATCATAAGCTGTATAACCAAAACGACAATGTGCCCATTTCTATTCTCATTGCAATATAAAGATAATGGGTGTGAAATCTCAATGTAACACTCTGCAAAGCCTCAGATTAATCCCATTTTAAATTTTCTAAATCAGACTTTTTTTTTTGTGTTTTTGAAAATGACGCTGTTTCCCTTAAATGGCTTTGGACAGATACTTCTTTTGTTATTTACTGATGTATTTACACTGAGGCTGTGTGTGTAAAGATGAAAAAATAATGATTATTTAGTAGAGAATCTACAGTGCCAGTATTTACTGGTCTTTAATGATGAATATATCTCCCCCTCCCTCACTCCATTCACAAGAGCACTAGATTGAAGCACTATTACCTGATATGTAGTGCTCCGGCCATGTGCACGCTAACCTACCAAGGTATCTCTTCAACAAAGAATACCTTGAGATTGAAACAAACATGATTATAGATGTAAATCTAAAACTTTTTTTTTTAAACGTAATGCTCTGTCTAAATTGTGAAAGAAAAATGTGTTTCATAAATAACTCTTTAAAGGGATACTGAACCCAATTTTTTTTCTAAATGCAGCCACCAATCAGCAAGCGTTCTCCAGGGGGGTTCTACACCAAAAATGTGCCGGCTCCTAAGCTTACATTCCTGCTTTCCAAGTAAAGATACCAAGAGAACGAAGAAAAATTTATAATAGGAGTAAATGAGAAAGTTGCTTAAAATGGCATGCTCTGTCTGAATTGTGAAAGATAACATTTGGGTTCAGTGTCCCTTTAAGGCATTTAAATTAAGTTTTTCTACTGCTGTTATTTCCAACATTCAATTCCTCACCATTCCATGAGTCTCTGCCGCCAATCATGTGCATTTGTGAGTCATCTGCCCGGTAAGTGCCTGTGATGGCACCTTATATCCCTTGCACACACAGGGCACAGGCGAGGGCTGAACTGTAATGAGAGACGGGAAAATCTGCCACACAAAAACTTAAATAAAGGGCTTTTTTTTATTAACAAAAAGATGCATTGTGTTTTTATAGATTCATGTATAGTGGATTTAAAGGGACAGTATACACTCATTTTCATATAACTGCATGTAATAGACACTACTATAAAGAATAAGATGCACATATACTGATATAAAAATCCAGTATAAAACTGTTTAAAAACTTACTTAGAAGCTGACAGTTTGGCTCTGTTGAAAAGGTAGCTGGAAAGCCCACTGCAAGTGGCAAATAAGACACTCCCCCCCTCCCCCTTCTTTTGCATATGAAAAGACCCTTTACACAAACCGGAGCAAGCTGGAGAAGGTAGCTGACAGTATTCACATAAAACTTTGGGGCTTGGTTAGGAGTCTGAAAATCAGAGCAATGTTATTTAAAAATAAGCAAAACTATACATTTATTTATAAAAAAAACTTTATGGGATATATAAATAGATCATCTACAAAACATTTATGCAAAGAAAAAATGAGTGTATAATGTCCCTTTAAATGGGCATTTAAGTCATAGCATATATTAGCAATTAAAGTGAATGTAAATTTTGATGCTGAAGTGCCCGGTTTTTAAAAATTTGATTAAAAACAGGGGCACTTTAATTCATCAAAATTTACATTTCACTCCTGTTGTGAAAAAAAACTTACCTTTTAAACTTGACAGCAGCTCCAGCTTCCTCCGGTCGTCGCAAGCCATTTCTGATGTCAGAAATGATTGATAGGTCACCCTCCAATCACGGCTTCCCCCCGGGGGAATCAGTGTCTGATTCAATGCCGTGATTGGAGGAAGCCGGATGCCTCATTTTAGACCCAGGAAGGGGCTTTGCAATGGGTGGAGGAAGCTGGAGCTGCTGTGAAGATTAAAAGGTAAGTTTTTTTCACAACAGGAGTGAAATGTAAATTTTGATGAATTAAAGTGCCCCTGTTTTTAATCAATTTTTTAAAAACTGGGCACTTTAGCATCAAAATTTACATTCACTTTAAGCACTGCAGTGGAAAATAAATGTTTTAAATTAATTAAACTCTGTAGTACAAATGACAAGATTTTACAACTCGAGCAGTTTAGGGATATACTTCTTGAAAACCCTAGTGTAATCCTTATTCATGGTCTCCTGAGTTGTGGACATTAAGGGACAGATATACAAGAAGGTTCTAATAAAAAGAGAAAGCCCAACTCCGTTTCAGGTGTTTAAATAGTAAAATAAGTTAACAATAATACAGGCTCACTTACACATCAAAAGACATAAAAATACTCAGGAACCCCTCCGGCATTCACGCTAGATGGTGCAGCCACAGATTCGAGTGTTCAGAAAAACCACTATCGCCAAACTGAAAGACAGCTTACGGCAGCACCACTAGAATTCCCTGTGTCGGCGTCCGGAATGACAAACACCAGAGTCATGTGCCAGCAACGAACAGTCAGAAGCCGGGAGTACGTCACCTCGTTACCTCTACGCGTTTCATTCGACTACGGTCGAACTTCTTCAAGGAAGAATTATTTTTTTTAACAAATGCGGATATCCATTATCAACAGCAAGTGCCTTTTAAGTGTTCCACTATTAGTGTATGGCCAATCGCCATCCTGAGAAACAGTACACCAATGATGGATCCCTTTAACGAGTATGGTTGCCTAAGCAACATGTAAACAAATCCTTTTTATTAAAATACATATAATCCCTATACTCAAAAATAGTAATCTACCTAAAATGTATAAACTAAATTCATCAGTGAGAAACATTCTTTATCACACAATTCATTACCTACAAGAGAAAACAATAATAATAAATGTTTGTTTTCACTCTTGGTTGGACTAAGGAATACCCATCTTAAAGGAGCTGCACCCGGATTCATCTTAATGCTATCTCAACTCTGGACTAAGGGCTAGATTTATCAAAGTCATTCTCCTATAATCACACTCAAAATAACGCATACGCACGGATCCCCATATTCAGTAAACTACTGTGTGCCTTTAATTGCGCAAATCTGAAAGAAATCTGTTTGCCTAGGCGCACGGGCGCGCTCCCGACAGTGCTAATACACATTGCTTACAGACGTAATTTTAGATGCAGACATAGAAATAAGACTTGTTTGGAATTCATCATTGCTTTGCGCCGATAGGGAAGTGAAATTTCGGCTTTAATTGCGTGCTGTATATTTCACCACACAGACTGAAGCGAACACCATTATCATACATGCTTTTACATCTTGTGATGCAGTACTTTCTTCTTTTAACTAAAAAAAGAGACTGTTATTGCAAGAAATTTGCGCTTCCACTGGCACATATGGGTACCAACAGTTTTTAATATATATATATATATATATATATATATATATATATTTATTTTTGTGATCTTAAATTATCAACATAGGGCAAAAACAGCACAGAAAAAGAAATTTGCGCTTCCACTGGCACATATGGGTACCAACAGTTTTTAATATATATATATATATATATATATATATATATATATATATATATATATACATTTGTGATCTTAAATTATCAACATAGGGCAAAAACAGCACAGAAAAATTATATAATATAAATATAAGCTAAATAGTTACCTAAAAAAAACGCTTTTTTAATAATCAAATAGATATTTATAGGGATGTACTGTGATAAATAGGGAGTAAATGCTTTTGCCGACAGGAGAAATGTATCATTATTACACCCCAGCTCGCCTGAGCAAAGTCACGTCTATTTTTTTGATAAATTCAGGAGCACATGTGCGCTTCTCCGAAGGCGAGCTAGTGCGCAGTTACAGGCGAGGCACATACAAGAGTTCACCTAACCTTTGATAAATCTAGCCCTAAGTATTGATTTTGCAGTGTTTTATATAATATTGCATTATTGTTCTTATTTTATTGTTCTTATTTTGATGTATTGGTTTTAATGTAATTATTGAGACTTCACTTCATATGTGTCCACATTATGCCACCTTTTTGATTTTTTATCTGGTATTCTTTGAAAGCCTATTTATAGTGGTATATACATAGTGTTTTTTGGAACTATAATATTAATCTGGGTATTGGTTTAAGCGCTGTGTTAATTTTAGTGTGTACAGATATACAAGAGCCTGTGTTCAGAGCGAACCAATCACTGTGTAGAATGTTGGACAATAAGCTAAATGTCACCATAATCAAGCACACTCTGTAGGGAATACTATTTTACAGCTAAAGCAGGCAAATGAAATAATTTTAATTGCAATCTTGTTTTATTTTCCATAATTAAACATCTTACTTGGAAATGGAATTTGGAATTTAATTCTCATTTAAGGAAAAACATTTCTGATCTACTTGTCTCTTTAAGTCAGGCTCAGATTCTGTGAGATGACAAGATCAGTTGTACCAGGGTCCAGCAGGCCTCGTCCTTAGCCGCAGCTCTCAGGTGCAATGAGCAACACTTCTTTCTGTTCATAAGATTACATCTCTCTGGTTAGCCGGAACAACGGGTCCCCTAGAGAGAGGAGAACAGATAAATCGTTTGTTTTTAAAGATAGAGATATTATTTGTCAGTGTGGGGGGCAGGCACCAGCGAGACACCTATTTACTCTTGGTACACACAAACGGCCGCTCTCATGACTTTATTATGATGAGAATAGATGCAGGGACTCATCTGGGTGCTGTTGCATCAGGACCGCTGGAGCCCATCTGCACCAGGTGTTGCATCAGGAGTGTCAGGACTCAGCGGAATGACATTGCTTCATCCTCTGCTCCAAGGGGAGCACTGAGCGCTGCTCTGTAATGAGAGCCAGACTCAGAAACACTTGTAGGTTTACCCTGAGAAGTGCTGCTTAACCCTATATCTGCCAGATCCCTGCTGTGGGTGTCACACAGACATTTACACTAAGGCTAAAACAGTCCCAAATGGCTAAGGCTGTTTTACTCTAACCATAAATGCTTGTTTTAGTGCTTCACTGAAAAGTACTGCTATGTAAGCGTCTTAGTATGTTTATTATGTCACAGATTTGTAAAGAGGTCAAGGAAAAGCTGTTTCAGTGAAGGTGTATGCTAACAGGAAGTGCCTTATTGTGTACATCTTGTTGCTCATTGGTTGACAGGGACAGGCCACCACATAAAAAGCTGGTTTATATAGCACAGGAATATCATAAAAAAGCTCTGTAATACATTTTGAAACATTCATTTTTTCAGATGGCACAGAAAAAAATGGGTGTCGTTTCCCTTTAATTCTGGTGTCTGACTTAATCTTGTAATAGCATCTACCCCATTATTGCCTGGAAATGTATTTTTTCTTCTTCATATTTTACTGTATCATTTGATTTACTTTCAGTAGATTATTTGGATGGAGAACAGTATATGCCAATAATATGTGTAGTAGGACTTACAACAACAGTGAAATCTTTGAGGTGAAGCTTTTTTCAGTAGGGTAAATAAAAAGTACCATATTTAGTTATTTATTACATATAGAAGACCCCCCTGACTGTGTCCGTATTGTTTGGTCTAGTTATTCACTCACCTTAGTTATTCTGGTCTTGCACATAACGTACAGGGGACCCTCCGGACGCTCGTGTAGGGGGCTTCCCTGCAACAACAGATCTTGCTCTTATTGTGCAGCAGGTGAAGCTGAAGAAATGATAAATGAATCATGTAGGCCAGTGTTTTTCAACCAGTGTGCCGTGGCACACTAGTGTGCCGTGAGAGATCCTCAGGTGTGCCGCGGCAGACTGACAACAGTGCAGAGATGTCCCTCTTTCAAATTTTGAAATATTGGGAGGTATGTGACAGTCTCATCAGGCATCATTTACAACCATGAAATTGACATTCATTCACAGACAATCATTATGATTATTTGTGAATGAATGTCAATATGTCATGTATAGTTTGTAGGAGGCATGGCATGACAGCACAGTACAGTGTGTGTGTGTATATATATATATATATATATATATACTGTATATATATCCTGTATTAGGCTACAATGTGTGATTTTGTAAAATTTTGGGAGGGTGGTGTGCCGCAGGATTTTTTAATGTAAAAAAGTGTGCCACGGCAAAAAAAAGGTTGCAAATCACTGATGTAGGCACACACACCTGGGCTCGTTATCCAGGTTATGAGAGGGAACAACTGAACAAGAGGTAGGTGTCACTGGAGATAGACAGATTCCTATTACACTTCTGGATCATCATTAGTGAGGCTGGCACAGACAGATGTAGTATTCCTCTTGTAGCACTTTATTATAATTAATACTATCATCATCCTGTACTGGTTCATATGTGTAAAGTTAAGTTGTGCTTGCAGTGCATGATGAGCAGGACTAGAGGATTCTGGGGGACACGCTTGCTGTGCTGAGCCTGAGGGACATATGATGACACCTTCAGTGTGTCTTGCACTGCGCGCTGTACATGTGCCCGGACTCCTGGTGCATTTCCAGCTATTTCCCATGGGATCTGTTCAGTTTATACTAAGATTTCTCTGCAAACTTGAAACCAATCTAGTGACAGGATTAACTCTTTTATAAATGCTCTTTCAGCGTTATTACAACCTAATTACGCAGTACGGCTCTGTGACAGATTGTGTATTTTCAGTTCTGATCTATAAGACTGCATGTTTTACAAATCAGAGATTATTTGTGCTACTTCTATAGTATTTTACATTTATTTAGCAACTGGTCCGTTAGGCTTTTGAAAGGTGTCACCTTTTGTAAATGTTCTTTTGCTGAAACACAAAAAGGTTTATGTATGGGATGTTAGCGGTATTAAACTCACAATGATATGGGGATGTCAGATTCATTGTTCTGCTGTTCTTTAACATCTCACATTTCTCAAGATCCCTTTAAAGACTACTCAGTTAGACACGGGTCTTCTCTTGTTCCTTTTTTATCACTCTGTGTTTCTTCTGACTATACTCTCTGATCTCGCACACTCACTCACTCTCACTCATTCAGTCACACAACCACTCACCCAAACATAAACACACACTCAGCCACTCACGACAACATACACTTGCTCACTTTTACTCACTCAGTTACACAAACACACACACACTCTCAACCACTCACCCACACATAAACACACTCATACAATTACTCACACTTTCACTCACACAAACACACTCATTCACTCACACACACACTCACTTATTTACACATAAATGCACACATTCACTCATTCATTCACTCACTCACACATAACACACACACTCTCAACCACTCACCCACACATAAACACACTCATACAATTACTCACACTTTCACTCACACACACACTCACTTATTTACACATAAATGCACACATTCACTCATTCATTCACTCACTCACACATAACACACTCACTAATTTTATCACACAAACACAATCTCACTAATTCACTCACATAAATGTACACTCACTTATTCACACAGTCACTCATTCACTTACTCACTCACACACACAAACACTCACTCATTCACTCACTCACATACACACTCACTCACACATAAACACACAAACTCTCACTCCTTTACTCACTCACACATAAGCACACACTCACAAATAGAATTATTTACTTTCTCATACACAAACACGCACACTCTTACTTATTCACTCACTCACACATAGACACACACTCTCACACACATACATTCACACAGCTCTCACATACACTCACATACCTAAACATGCATAAATACACACTCTCACCCACATGCATTCACACAACTCTCACACATTAATGCACAAACTCACTCACTACACACTCACTCACATATAAACACAGACACAAAAACGTGCATTCACACAAATCTTACACATATACTGTCATTCACACATAAACATGCACTAACAGACCCACTCACACACTTCTCCACACTCTAACACACATATATTCACACAGCTCTCACATACACTCACATACCTAAACATGCATACACACACTCATACATAAACACACTCTCACACACATACATTCACACAGCTCTCACATACACTCACATACCTAAACACGCATACACACACTCACACATAAATACACACTCTCACCCACATGCACTCACACACATACATTCACACAACTCTCACACATTAATGCACAAACTCACTCACTACACACTCACTCACATATAAACACAGACACAAAAACGTGCATTCACACAACTCTCACACATTAATGCACAAACTCACTCACTACACACTCACTCACATATAAACACAGACACAAAAATGTGCATTCACACAAATCTTACACATATACTGTCATTCACACATAAACATGCGCTAACACACCCACTCACACACTTCTCCACACTCTCACAAGCACAAATGCACTCACATAATTCATACACACAAATCCACACTTGTGCATACTAAAAAATCACACATGCACACTGTGCTTATCTCATATTTTTATATATTTGTTTAAAAATAAAAGCCTATAATATAGAGATCTGCTCTAGCCATTTATAATAGAGGCATTAAATTGTGTAATTTTGCTGAAGAGATTATAAAAGAAATGGATAAAATGATATTTAAAATCTTCAGACACCTATATAGACACTTCTATATACACATCTTTTCAGCTTTGTGTTGGGTGGAGGTTGGGGGCCCATAAACAATGTGATATATATAATATTTTTCCCTCGCCCCTTTTAAATAAATACCGATCAGCTTTATGTTCAGAGACAATAGGAGCCGTTGGCTTAAATTTGCAGTTTACAGTATTTATGGCTGTAATATGAAGGTGCTGGCATCGTAATTTCATGCCCCAATGAGAAGAGCAAGGTCGAAGAGAATGCCTCTATCCACATCTGCTAACACACTAACTCATAAACAAGGGCCGTCTGTATCAGGTAGCACAGAATAGTCTCAGCTAATGAAATACAGCACAGCTTTCCATTACTGTTAGTTTTTACTGTGTCGTCATTACGTGTAATTTATGTTTAAAAAATTCAATTTTATACAGGGCTCTGGGAAATAGGGGTCTCAAGGGTCAGCCGGGGACTTTTAACTGGCTCTCTGCATCCTGCCTGCTCTCCAAACTCAACCTTAATAACATCCACGGGCAAGAGGACAAGCAAGCGCCCGCGTGGCACGTTTAGTGGCAAGGCAATTAATATGCGGAGCCATTGTTTAATTCATCCGTTTTATATGATATTATACTGACTGTGATTTCTGCGCTGTACACAGTAACGTATCTTGAACCAAGGAGGCAACTTGCAGCCCTGATTTATTATCTTTATGCTGAAAAGGGTCAAGCATGGAATAATGCAGAATACAGGGAGATTTTATGCTTCCTCAAAAGGCAAAATCTTAATTTGTTTAGCAAAGAGAACCATTTAAGAAAATACCATGAATTGTACCCTCTGCAGTGTGCTGGCTCACCTAGTATACAAGTAACTTACTAAATACATAGTAAAAGTATCCGGCACAAATCACTTAGGCTACTTGACTTTATTTTGAAGCAGACCCAGTTTGGGATTTAAAGGGACATTGAACACAATGAGATTGTAATATGAAGTGTTTGATTTATCTGCAGACACGTGACACCTGATTTGATAGTAGAGACTTCATATAATGAAAGGTATCAGGTGCCCATTGGTTTACGTTTGATAGTACACAGCGCCTTTGTCCACTCAGCTACTTCTATAAACGTAGTATCTAGTATTAACCCCTTAATGACAGACGTCTTACAGGGCACGTCAAACACAAACTGGTCTTTAAAGACCAACAACGTACCCTGTACATTGTTAGGGGTTTAAAGCGGCTGGAAGCGATCCTGATCGCTTCCAGCCGCATTCAAGGTATTGCCGTGATGCCTCGATATTGAGGCATCACTGCAATACCTTTTTTGGCACACCAATGCAGAGAGGGCCACAGAGTGCCAATCGTTGTTGGGTGGGAGCAGCTGCAGGGAGGCAGGTGGACGGCCCATCGCTGGATCACTTCTGGCTAGCCGTGTCGGATCCGTCCCAGTGCGCGCCCGCAATCTGCACTAATATGTGCATGATGATGATTCAAGTCTTGGTGGGAGCGGGTGGTGGAAGAGGGAGGGGGGAAATAATGTTTAAAAAAATGGATGAGAGGGAGGGGGATATTGAGGGGGGCAGCTACACTACAGAAAAATAAAAAATTATATTAAAAAAAAAGCACATTATTTTGAAAGTGGGTACTGGCAGACAGCTGCCAGTACCCAAAATGGCACCGAATAGTGAGAGGGGGGAGGGTTAGAGAGCTGTATGGGGGGGCTCAGGGAGGTTGGGTGGTAAGGGGGATCCTACACTGCAGAAAATATATAATTTTTTTATTTTTTTTTTAAAACAAACACAAACTTTTTTTTTATACTGGCAGACTTTCTGCCAGTACTTAAGATGGCGGGGACATTCGTGGGGTAGGGGAGGGAAGAGAGCTGTTTGGGAGGGTTCAAGGGGGTGGGATGTGTCAGGTGTGAGGCTGATCTCTACACTTAAGCTAAAATTAACCCTTCAAGCTCCCTACAAGCTACCTAATTAACCCCGTCACTACTGGGCATAATACAAGTGTGGTGCACAGCGGCATTTAGCGGCCTTCTGATTGCCAAAAAAGTAATGCCAAAGCTATAAATGTCTACTATTTCTGGACAAAGGGGATCCCAGAGAAGCATTTACAACCATTTGTACCATAATTGCACAAGCTGTTTGTAAATAATTTCAGTGAGAAACCTAAAAATAGTGAAAAAGTTAACCATTTTTTTATTTGATCGTATTTGGCGGTGAAATGGTGGCATGAAATATACCAAAATGGGCCTAGATCAAAACTTTGGGTTGTCTACTACACTACACTAAAGCTAAAATTAACCCTACAAGCTACCTAATTAACCCCATTCACTGCTGGGCATAACACAAGTGTGGTGCGCAACGGCATTTAGCGGTCTTCTAATTACCAAAAAGTAATGCCAAAGCCAAAAATGTCTGCTATTTCTGAACAAAGGGGATCCCAGAGAAGTATTTACAACCAGTTGTGCCCTAATTCCACAAGCTGTTTTTTAATCATTTCAGTGAGAAACCTAAAGTTTGTGAAAAAGTTAGTAAAAAAAAAGTGATTTTTTTTTTTATTTGATTGCTTTTGGCGGTTATAGGGTGGAATAAAATATAACAAAATGGGCCTAGATCAAAACTTTGGGGTGTCTACTAATAATATATATATATACATGTCAAGGGTTATTCAGGGTTTCCTGATAGATATCAGTGTTACAATGTAACTTATGCAAATTTTGAAAAAAAGAAATGGTTTGGAAATAGCAAAGTGCTACTTGTATTTATGGCCCTATAACTTGCAAAAAAAGCAAAGAACATGTAAACATTGGGTATTTATAAACTCAGGACAAAATTTAGAAACTATTTAGCATGGGTGTTTTTTGGTGGTTGTAGATGTTTAACAGATTTTGGGGGTCAAAGTAAGAAAAAGTGTGGTTTTTTTTCCATTTTTTACTCATATTTTATATTTGTTTTATAGTAAATTATAAGATATGATGACAATAATGGTATCTTTAGAAAGTCCATGTAATGGCGAGAAAAACGGTATATAATATGTGTGGGTACAGTAAATGAGTAAGAGGAAAATTACAGCTAAACCCAAACACCGCAGAAATGTAAAAATAGCCCTGGTCCTTAAGGGTAAGAAATTGAAAAATGGCCTTGTCCTTAAGGGGTTAACCATTAAAAGGATAGGAAAACTTGCATGATTCAGATAGATCAGGTCATTTTAAGACACTTTTAAATCCACTTCTATTTTGAAATGTGCTTCGTTCTCTTAGTATCCCTTGTTAAAAAATGAATACGCACATATCATACACTAGTGGGAGCTGTTGCTGATTGGTGCCTGCACACATTTGTCTTTTGTGACTGGCTAACTAGATGTGTTCAGCTTCCTGCCAGTAGTGCAATGCTGTCCCTTCAGCAATGGATAACAAGAGAATGAAGCAAATTTGATAATAGAAGTAAATTGCAAATTTGTTTAAAATTGTATGTTCTATCTGAATCATAAAATAAAATTTTGTGGTTTACTATCCCTTTAAGAGGGGTTGTTTGAGTTAATCCCTTGGTTGCCATAAAGTACTGCTGTGCAGTTCAAAACAGAGTCACAAGAGGTGTATTTTGGGTAAGGCCAACTAGGCCTGTGCCTAGGGCAGCAGACTTTGAGGGGCATTTCTATGGCATGATGTCTTCCCACCCCTTTTCTCACTATATGTTGATCCCTCATTGTCTAGTGGGGACATGATGCTCCCATGTATCCCTAAAATTTATCAGGAAAATGTGACTTATAGTTGTGGAAGGGGGAGGACAAATTTCCTAGTGCAGCACAAAATCTATGTTATTTCAACTGACAAAATAAAGCTAAACTGTCCATTTCAAATGACAAAATAAAGCTAAATAGCGATTTCAAATGACAAATAAAGGTACATTTAATAAACTCCAACAGGTAAAATGAATAATTGAGAGCACATTAAAGGGGAATACAATTAACATTGCAATTTCCCTTTAAATCTACTTTGTATTAGGAAAGCAGATCAAGGGTTAATAAATAAGTATGGAGTGCAGGTGTATTGTGGGATACTTTTTTGTCCCATGACACTTAGCCCTATACCACAAATGGGGAATCCTGGTCACTAAACTTACTTTCCATTAGAGACCTTTCATGTGCTTGACCTCATGCTGGCCAGAGTGTATGGGACGTCTCCTATGTGCCTGCTTGGTGTCTCCCCTGCCCTCCCGTCCTTGCCTTGTGTCCCCTCTCTGTCTGGCAGATTATTTAGCTCAGATGGCAATCAGCTAGAAGCGTGTGTCTAATTTGCATGAGATTATTTGAAACAAAAAAAAAAAACTAGACTGCATTAGTCAGGCTGGGTATAAACAAGAGTAAGAAGCCGTGTCTGTAATAACAACCGGCGTAGATATGTCCTTCCCTCTCGGGCGTTTTGTTTGTGGCTTCCGTTAACCTCTTCTGATCTCATATGTAGTGAACCTGATGGTCCCTGGATGGGAGTTAAAACATATTCTTACTGGGGGGGTAAGGAATATTATACACTTGTAGGGTTGTGCTCTGTAGTATTCTGTTTATTACATAGTCTGGGTATGTTGTGTTAAAGTTAACTTTAATGGGTCAGACAGAGCAGTATTTTTATGAGGCCTTTTTTATTTTCTACTATTGTCAAATGTATCCTGTATTGTAAAGTATACCTTTGTATGCTCAGGAACAGCAATACCCTATAGAGAGCTAGCTGGTGGCGACACGCATTTGCCTCTTGTCATTGACTCACACGATATGTTCAGCTAGCTTCTAGTAGAGCAGGAATTAAACACATAAATATAAGCAAGCAATTGTGTAATAATAATCTCTAACACATTAAAGCATTTTCTTCCGGCACTTTTCTCCCTGTAACCAACTTGTGCAGCATTTTAAAGGAATTCAGTTTCTGTGCAAGACAGGGAACAGCTAAGCACAGTAGAGATTGATTGACCAGAGAGGAAGGCTCCTACCCTACATATTTCTGGTTACACTGTGTGTATCTGTATCAAGTGCAAGATCCCTGTATCACATTCTGGAACTGAGGGCATGAATGGCAGAGTAAAGGGATCCTGGCATTACTGTGGGCAAACTCACGCATACCCTATGAAGCAATGCCCGCTGTTGTGACACAAGTAAAATATATACAGATACAATCATGTTATTACACAGTATGAAATGATTTGCTCAGCTTCATGCATTGTTTTATGGGTAAACTATTTAATATTATTATTATTATTATCGGTTATTTGTAGAGCGCCAACAGATTCCGCAGTGCTATAAACAAAGGAGTACAACAAAACAATTATAGGGATCAAATGGGTAGAGGGCCCTGCCAAGAGTCGCACTGTTGTAGTAAGCTCTAAAGAAGGTGATCTACAAACAGCTGGACTCTTAGGCTTACATGCTAAGGGGGTTCAGGGGATAGCAATGGAGGAGTGGAACTGGTATAAAGTAAGGTCAGCATAGGTTGTATGCATCCCTGAACAGTAGAGTCTTTCAAAACTAGGGGAGAGTCTTGTGGAGCGAGGCAGAGAGTTCCACAAAATGTGAGCCAGTCTGGAGAAGTCCTGTAAACGGGAGTGTAATGAGGTGACGAGAGGAGGAGAGTAGGTGGTCATGAGCAGAGCGAAGGAGACAGGAGGGAGAGTATCTGGAGACAAAGTCTGAGATATAGAGGGGAGCAGTGCAGTTGAGAGTTTTGTATGTCAGAGTGAGAATTTTGTGTTTAATCCAGGAGGCAAGAGGAAGCCAGTGAAGGGATTGGCAGAGAGGTGCAGTAGATGAAGAGTGACGTGTAAGGAAGATGAGCCTGGCAGAAGCATTTTCATTATGGATTGTAAAGCAGCTAGGCGGCAGCTGAGGAGACAACAGAGGACGGAGTTGCAATAATATTTTACTTATAAAGACATAGCATATTATCTCCCAGTTTACATATTTAGGGGCCAATCCTGAATTAATGGCTGGAGAGGACAGCACTACTGCACTGTGGCTTTTTAAAGGAAAAGTGCACTCTAAAGCTTTATATCAAGCATGATAGACAACTAAATCAACATGTTAAAAAATATATATATATCCTATACTATAAAAGGCCAAGTGTGTTTATCCGATGCTGTCATTAGCAGTAGAGACAGCACAAGGACAAATACGCCTGGCCTTACCTGACATGCTGTTTGCGGCGGTGGGGTGAAAGTGGGTGTGACCGGGCGTGGCGGGGGCGTGGTCGGGCGAGAGAGGGGAGAGAAATAGAAAGAGAGGGGGAGAGACAAAGAGATAGGAAAGAGCTAAAGAGAGAGGAAAGAGCTAAAGAGGGGGGGGGGAGCAGAAGAGAGCAAAAGAGAGAGGAAAGAGCAAAAGAGAGGGGAAAGAGCAAAAGAGAGGGAAGAGAGAGAAAAAGAGAGGGGGTGAGAGAGAAAATAAGAGGGGGAAAGAGAGAGAGCAATAGAGAGGGGAAGAGAGAGAGCAAAAGAGAGGGGGAAGAGAAAGCAATAGAGAGGGGAAGAGAGAGAGCAAAAGAGAGGGATGGAGAGAGAGCAAAAGAGAGGGGTGAGAGAGCAAAAGAGAGGGGAAAGATCAAAATAGAGGGAAGAGAGAGAAAAAGAGAGGGGAGAAAGAGAGCAAAAGAGAGGGGAGAGAGACAGAGCAAAAGAGGGGGGGGAGAAAGAGAAAGCAAAAGAGAGGGGGAGAGAGAGAACAAAAGAGAGGGATGGAGAGAGAGCAAAAGAGGGATGAGAGAGAGCAAAAAATGGTAGAGAGACAGAGCAAAAGAGAGGGGGAGAGAGAGAGCGCAAAAGAGAGGGGAAGAGAGAGAGCGCAAAAGAGGGGGGGAGAGAGAGAGCAAAAGAGAGGGGGAAGAAAAAGCAGTAGAGAGGGGAAGAGAGAGAGCAATAGAGAGGAGAAGAGAGAGAGCAAAAGAGAGGGATGGAGAGAGAGAGCAAAAGAGAGGGGGTGAGAGCAAAAGAGAGGGGGTGAGAGAGCAAAAGAGAGGGGAAAGAGCAAAATAGAGGGAAGAGAGAGAAAAAGAGAGGGGGGGAGAGCAATAGAGAGGGGGAGAGAGACAGAGCAAAAGAGAGGGGGAGAGAGAGAACAAAAGAGAAGGATGAGACAGAGCAAAAAAAGGGCAGAGAGACAGAGCAAAAGAAAGGGGGGAGATAGAGAGCGCAAAAGAGAGGGGAAGAGAGAGCGCAAAAGAGGGGGGAGAGAGAGAGCAAAAGAGAGGGATGAGAGAGAGAGAGCAAAAGAGAGAGGGATGAGAGAGAGAGAGCAAAAAAAGGCAAGAGAGACAGAGCAAAAGAGGGGGGGAGAGAGAGCGCAAAAGAGAGGGGGAGAGCGCACGCAAAAGAGGGGGGGAGAGAGAGAGAGCGCAAAAGAGAGAGAGAGAACACAAAGAGTGGGGGAGAAAGAGAGAGCAAAAAAGAGGGGGAGAGAGAGCAAAAGAGAGGGGAAGAGAGGGAGCAAAAGAGAGGTAGAGCAAGAGACAGCGCAAAAGACAGTGGGGAGAGAGAGCAAAAGAGAGGGGGGGAGAGAGAGCAAAATAGAGGGGGGGAGAGAGAGAGAGCAAAAGAGAAATGGAGCGAGAGAGAGCGCAAAAGAGAGGAGGGGAGAGAGCACAAAAGAGAGAGGGGGAGAGAGGGCAAGGGGTGGGACCGCTGTACTGCAGAAAATGGCCCGTGTAAATGGGCTTTATGACTATTTTCTTTATAATTTGTTTATAATGATTTAGAAACTAACAAAAGTTCATGTTTGTGCAGTACTGGTCTGAGTTATAGAAGCTCATTGGCTCAGGGGTTAAAACCCCAAAGCTGTATTGGTGGGCAGTGACAAGCCCTACATGTATAAACACAAATACATTTATTCTCAATAAAGGAACATCTGATTTATAAAAAATTAAACATTTTTACGAGATTTTATACATGGAAAAAAAGCACAAATGTGTTGATTTTGATATTGCAGTATTCATTGCATATAACTTAACCCTTGCAAATGAGTTAAAAACATAGTTAAACTCAGTTTCAGAGCAGCAATGCATTACTTGGAGCTAGCTGAACACATCTGGTGAGCCAGTAACAAGAAGCATATGTGTGTTGCCACCAGTCACTATCTAGCTCCCAGTTGTGCATTGGGGTGCCTGAGTTTACTTACGTATGCTTTTTCAACAAAGGATATCAAAATAATTAAGTAAATGTGATAATATAAGTGCATTATGTATGCCCGGGCACTTGTCAGGAACCTTTGTTTAAATACACCTAAAGGTGAAAATACAGTTTCTTAAAAACCATCACCCCTTATGCTAGTGTGATAGGGAAAGAGTGAGTTTGCCTCCATTAGTAAGTTGAATCTCCAAACAGTTTTTATTATCTTTATAACGGTTTCATCTGATGATGTCGGGCTATGTCCAATCAGGGGAAGATGAGAGTCAGAAAAGCTGTGCAAATGATTTGTATATCTGTACCCCAAGGCAGAACATGCTGGGGTCTGAGCCTGGTGTCATCGCAGAAAAAGCAGCATGTCTGCAGAAAGAGAGGCATACATGAATGAACTCTTAGTGCTTTTACTTTGCAGCACTGCTCCATCAGACTGTTCTCTTCAAACAGCACTATGTAAGTTTCCTTCCATAAGGCAGGCAGAGTCCACAACTTAATTCCTTACTGTTGGGAAATACAACACCTGGCCACCAGGAGGAGGCAAAGACACACCGCTTAAATATCCCTCCCACTTCCCCTATCCCCCAGTCATTCTTGCCTTTCATAACTATAGGAGGCGGCAGAGAAGTGTCAGATTTGGATAGTCCTGTAATGGGTATGTTCCCTTCAAGAAAGGACTGGAGTTTTAAGTAATCATGCCAACCTCTCAGTGAGAGTATTGATGAAAGTTAGAGTCTGGAGATGCAGGGAAAGTTTTTCTGCGAATCCATCCAGACTGTCGCCTAACAGCTCCTGAGCAATGAGTGTTGACGAGTTTCACTGCTTGCTGTTACACACTTAAGTCCATGTCAGAGTGTCGCTGCAAGACTGTCATAAAAAGTGCTTATATAAGCTTAAAACATGTTTGTATAGGCTTAAAAAACTTCCATTCATTAATGCTTGATAAAGAAAGTTAGATGTATACCATGTATATATATTTTATACACTGGCCTGTTGAATCAGATATTGGGTTGTATAATTAAATCTTTTGTTGCAAAGAGCTGAAATCTGTGTGCCAACTTTTTTTGTATCTTTCTCAGTTTTTTAGTTGCAGCATACAGTATATGGTATTGTTGTTAATCAATGTATCCGTCTTAGGTGGAAAACAAACTGGAATTTATCTTAGTTCTTATTGTGACAAATGTCTTAATGTTCCTGTTGATATTTTTGAGTAGTGGGTGAAAAAATCCAATCTTACACAGTACCTTACTTTCTTTTTAGAAGTCCATAGAATTACTGTGCTTCCTACGGTGTCTATTACCATTATGGTCTGTCCTTGATTCAGTTGCTCTATCACATGGGTCTAACTGACCAATTGTATTGTACTTCGCCTTCGGTAGTGTGCGCACTTATGAGATTGGTTCTGGGTCTTCTCAGCCCCTCTCGCTATTTCTCTAAACTTCTCCGATTGTTCAATCTGTGTACGGCAGGCTCAGATGCAGCGGCCTGGGAGCTTTTTAGCAGTAGTAGTCTGCAGTCTCCACGCGTATCTTGATCTTGAATATATAGTCACTTGTTCAAATATAGAATCCAAAGAATCCAATACAATACTGCAAGTGAAACCTTAACAAGGGTAAGTTGAATTATAGCTGTAATTATATATGCAGTGACATTTGTGCAATATCAATTATAGCTACCATCGTTTTTGTATATTTATTTAAAAAATTGTATCTCCTCACTTATATGAAGTCTTAGTAATACAGAATAGTTTCCACATTAAAGAGCACTAGCACCTAGAACACACTTGAAATAAATTATATAGTTAAAAACCACATAGGTTAGTAGAAATTATTTATTAATTTGTCACAAAGTATTTTAAACGGATATTGTGAATTTGACATCAACACTTAGCACAAGAAAAACCAAAATAGGTTTAATTAACCACTTTAACTTTAAAAACGTTATTAACACTATCACGAATAAAGGTACATAAGATAACCAGATTGCTACAGGCGCCCCCTTCATTTTCTTTTTCCTTGCTGGAGCAGCTACCTACTGGTGCGACTCTCTGTCAGAGCTCATTGAGGTGGAGACTCCCCTCAAGGATATTCAGGAGAGAATTAAATCTCTGAGAATTGCTAACTCCTTTCTCTGTGATGCGAATATTCAGGTTATTCGCCTAAATGCAAAGGCTTCTGTCTTTGCGGTCCTAGCCACTGGGCTCTCTGGTTGAAGTCTTGGTCTGCGGATATGACTTCTAAATCCAGACTCCATTCTCTTCCTTTCAAGGGGAAGATTTTATTTGGTCCAGGGCTGGACTCCATTATTTCTATTGTTACCGGAGGGAAAGGTGCCTTCCTACTTCAGGATAAGAAGAATTGTCTAATTCTCATTCATTTCGTTCTGACAAATCACGACGACAGCAATCCTCATCCAAGTCCAAGCAGCCCAAGAGTACTTGGAAGCCGACTCAGTCTTGGAATAAGTCCAAACAGACTAAGAAGCCAGCTGAGAACAAATCGGCATAAAGGGACAGCCCCTGATCCGGGATCGAGTAGGGGGCAGACTGTCTCTTTTTTCAGACGCTTGGTTCTGGTATGTCCAGGACCCTTGGGTCCTGGAGGTTGCATCTCAGGGATACCAGATTGGATTCAAATCTCATCCGCCCAGGGGCAGATTCCTACTCTCCAGACTGTCTACAAAACCAGAAAAGTGAACTGCCTTTTTAGGTTGCGTACGGGATCTCTCCTCTCTAGGAGTAATTGTCCCGGTACCTACAGCAGAAAGCGGTTTGGGGTTTTATTCAAACCTTTTCATGGTTTCAAAAAAGGAGGGAAATTTTCGTCCAATTCTGGACTTAAAGTGACTAAACAAGCTTCTGAGTGTTCACTCTTTCAAAATGGAGACAATACGATCAATCCTTCCTCTGGTTCAGGAAGGACATTTTATGACCACCATAGACCTGAAGGATGCATACTTTCACATTTTCAGCTCCTGAGGTTTGCCTTTCTGGACCAGCACTTCCAGTTCATCGCTCTTCCGTTTGGCCTAGCTACTGCTCCAAGGATATTTTCGAAGGTTCAGTGGCTATGTGCATGGAAGTATTAGGTATCATAACTGCAGCATCGGACGTGGTTTCTTTTGCTCGTTTTTCCATCTGAGACCTCTTTAGCTTTGCATACTGAATCAATGGTGCAGGGTTTGTTTTCAGATATCACAGTTGATATTTAAGCCTTTGGCTGGGTTGTCTTTGCTTCCTCCTGGTGGCCAGGTGTTGTATTTCCCAACAGTAAGGAATGAAGTTGTGGACTCTCCCTGTCAGGAAGGAAAGGAATTTATCTGGTAAGCATAAATTATGTTTCTTCTGTTAAGTGTGATCAGTCCACGGGTCATCATTACTTCTGGGATATTACTCCTCCCCAACAGGAAGTGCAAGAGGATTCACCCAGCAGAGCTGCATATAGCTCCTCCGCTCTACATCACTCCCAGTCATTCTCTTGCACCCAACGACTAGATAGGATGTGTGAGAGGACTATGGTGATTATACTTAGTTTTATATCTTCAATCAAAAGTTTGTTATTTTAAAATAGCACCGGAGTGTGTTATTATCTCTCTGGCAGAGTTTGAAGAAGAATCTACCAGAGTTTTTGTTATGATTTTAGCCGGAGTAGTTAAGATCATATTGCTGTTTCTCGGCCATCTGAGGAGAGGTAAACTTCAGATCAGGGGACAGCGGGCAGATGAATCTGCATAGAGGTATGTAGCAGTTTTTATTTTCTGACAATGGAATTGATGAGAAAATCCTGCCATACCGATATAATGTCATGTATGTATACTTTACACTTCAGTATTCTGGGGAATGGTACTTCACTAGAATTACACTATAAGAAATACATAAAGCTGTTTAATAACTAGAGATTATGTTTAACGTTTTTGCTGGAATGTAAAATCGTTTTCATTTGCTGAGGTACTGAGTGAATAAATGTTTGGGCACTATTTTTCCACTTGGCAGTTGCTTAATCTCTTTTCTGACAGTTTCTGTTCTCCCTCACTGCTGTGTGTGAGGGGGAGGGGCCGTTTTTTGGCGCTTTTACTATGCATCAAATATTTCAGTCAGCAACTCATTGTATTCCCTGCATGATCCGGTTCATCTCTACAGAGCTCAGGGGTCTTCAAAACTTATTTTGAGGGAGGTAATTTCTCTCAGCAGAGCTGTGAGAATTATAGTTTGACTGAGATAAAAAACGTTTATTCTGTAATATGTTTCCTGCTTTCAGAATTTGTTATCTTTGCTAATGGGATTAAACCTTTGCTAAAGTTGTGTTGTTTACAAGGATTGAGGCTATAACTGTTTCAATTTATTAATTTTCAACTGTCATAGATCTTCTGTGCTTCTTAAAGGCACAGTACGTTTTAATATTATTCTAATTGAATTGTATTTCCAAGTTGCAAGTTTATTTGCTAGTGTGTTAAACATGTCTGATTCAGAGGATGATACCTGTGTCATTTGTTGCAATGCCAAAGTGGAGCCCAATAGAAATTTATGTACTAACTGTATTGATGCTACTTTAAATAAAAGTCAATCTGTACAAATTGAACAAATTTCACCAAACAACGAGGGGAGAGTTATGCCGACTAACTCGCCTCACGTGTCAGTACCTACATCTCCCGCTCAGAGGGAGGTGCGTGATATTGTAGCGCCGAGTACATCTGGGCGGCCATTACAAATCACATTACAGGATATGGCTACTGTTATGACTGAGGTTTTGGCTAAATTACCAGAACTAAGAGGTAAGCGTGATCACTCTGGGGTGAGAACAGAGTGCGCTGATAATATTAGGGCCATGTCAGACACTGTGTCACAGGTGGCAGAACATGAGGACGGAGAACTTCATTCTGTGGGTGACGGTTCTGATCCAAACAGACTGGATTCAGATATTTCAAATTTTAAATTTAAACTGGAAAACCTCCGTGTATTACTAGGGGAGGTGTTAGCGGCTCTGAATGATTGTAACACAGTTGCAATACCAGAGAAAATGTGTAGGTTGGATAAATATTTTGCGGTACCGACGAGTACTGAGGTTTTTCCTATACCTAAGAGACTTACTGAAATTGTTACTAAGGAGTGGGATAGACCCGGTGTGCCGTTTTCACCCCCTCCGATATTTAGAAAAATGTTTCCAATAGACGCCACCACAAGGGACTTATGGCAAACGGTCCCTAAGGTGGAGGGAGCAGTTTCTACCTTAGCTAAGCGTACCACTATCCCGGTGGAGGATAGCTGTGCTTTTTCAGATCCAATGGATAAAAAGTTAGAGGGTTACCTTAAGAAAATGTTTGTTCAACAAGGTTTTATATTGCAACCCCTTGCATGCATTGCGCCGATCACGGCTACAGCGGCATTCTGGATTGAGTCTCTGGAAGAGAACATTGGTTCAGCTACTCTGGACGACATTACGGACAGGCTTAGAGTCCTTAAACTAGCTAATTCATTCATTTCGGAGGCCGTAGTACATCTTACTAAACTTACGGCGAAGAATTCAGGATTCGCCATTCAGGCACGCAGGGCGCTGTGGTTAAAATCCTGGTCAGCTGATGTTACTTCTAAGTCTAAATTGCTTAATATACCTTTCAAAGGGCAGACCTTATTCGGGCCCGGGTTGAAAGAGATTATCGCTGACATTACAGGAGGTAAAGGCCATGCCCTGCCTCAGGACAAAGCCAAAGCCAAGACTAGACAGTCTAATTTTCGTTCCTTTCGTAATTTCAAAGCAGGAGCAGCATCAACTTCCTCTGCACCAAAACAGGAAGGAGCTGTTGCTCGCTACAGACAAGGCTGGAAACCTAACCAGTCCTGGAACAAGGGCAAGCAGACTAGGAAACCTGCTGCTGCCCCTAAAACAGCATGAATTGAGGGCCCCCGATCCGGGATCGGATCTAGTGGGGGGCAGACTTTCTCTCTTCGCCCAGGCTTGGGCAAGAGATGTTCAGGATCCCTGGGCGCTAGAGATAATATCTCAGGGATACCTTCTGGACTTCAAATACTCTCCTCCAAGAGAGAGATTTCATCTGTCAAGATTGTCAACAATCCAGACAAAGAAAGAGGCGTTTCTACGCTGCGTACAAGAGCTCTTGTTAATGGGAGTAATCCATCCAGTTCCACGATCGGAACAGGGACAGGGGTTTTACTCAAATCTGTTTGTGGTTCCCAAAAAAGAGGGAACTTTCAGACCAATCCTGGACTTAAAGATCCTAAACAAATTCCTAAGAGTTCCATCGTTCAAGATGGAGACTATTCGGACAATTTTACCTATGATCCAAGAGGGTCAGTACATGACCACTGTAGATTTAAAAGATGCTTACCTTCACATACCGATTCACAAAGATCATTATCGGTACCTAAGGTTTGCCTTCCTAGACAGGCATTACCAGTTTGTGGCTCTTCCATTCGGATTGGCTACAGCTCCAAGAATCTTCACAAAGGTTCTGGGTGCTCTTCTGGCGGTACTAAGACCGCGGGGAATCTCGGTAGCTCCATACCTAGACGACATTCTGATACAAGCTTCAAGCTTTCAAACTGCCAAGTCTCATACAGAGTTAGTGCTGGCATTTCTAAGGTCACATGGATGGAAGGTGAACGAAAAGAAAAGTTCACTCGTTCCACTCACAAGAGTTCCCTTCCTGGGGACTCTTATAGATTCTGTAGAAATGAAGATTTACCTGACAGAGGACAGGCTAACAAGACTTCAAAGTGCTTGCCGCACCCTTCATTCCATTCAACACCCGTCAGTGGCTCAATGCATGGAGGTAATCGGCTTAATGGTAGCGGCAATGGACATAGTACCCTTTGCACGCTTACACCTCAGACCACTGCAACTGTGCATGCTAAGTCAGTGGAATGGGGATTACTCAGACTTATCCCCTTCTCTGAATCTGGATCAAGAGACCAGAAATTCTCTTCTATGGTGGCTTTCTCGGCCACATCTGTCCAGGGGGATGCCATTCAGCAGACCAGACTGGACAATTGTAACAACAGACGCCAGCCTTCTAGGTTGGGGTGCCGTCTGGAATTCTCTGAAGGCTCAGGGACAATGGAGTCAGGAGGAGAGTCTCCTGCCAATAAACATTCTGGAATTGAGAGCAGTTCTCAATGCCCTCCTGGCTTGGCCCCAATTGACAACTCGGGGGTTCATCAGGTTTCAGTCGGACAACATCACGACTGTAGCTTACATCAACCATCAGGGAGGGACAAGAAGCTCCCTAGCTATGATGTTAGTATCAAAGATAATTCGCTGGGCAGAGTCTCACTCTTGCCACCTGTCAGCAATCCACATCCCGGGAGTGGAGAACTGGGAGGCGGATTTCTTAAGTCGTCAGACTTTTCATCCGGGGGAGTGGGAACTTCATCCGGAGGTCTTTGCCCAAATACTTCGACGTTGGGGCAAACCAGAGATAGATCTCATGGCGTCTCGACAGAACGCCAAGCTTCCTCGTTACGGGTCCAGATCCAGGGATCCAGGAGCAGTCCTGATAGATGCTCTGACAGCACCTTGGGACTTCAGGATGGCTTACGTGTTTCCACCCTTCCCGTTGCTTCCTCGATTGATTGCCAGAATCAAACAAGAGAGAGCGTCAGTGATTCTAATAGAACCTGCGTGGCCACGCAGGACTTGGTATGCAGACCTGGTGGACATGTCATCCTGTCCACCTTGGTCTCTACCTCTGAAACAGGACCTTCTGATACAGGGTCCCTTCAAACATCAAAATCTAACTTCTCTGAAGCTGACTGCTTGGAAATTGAACGCTTGATTTTATCAAGACGTGGGTTTTCTGAGTCAGTTATTGATACCTTAATACAGGCTAGGAAACCTGTTACCAGAAAGATTTACCATAAGATATGGTGTAAATACCTATATTGGTGTGAATCCAAAGGTTACTCTTGGAGTAAGGTTAGGATTCCTAGGATATTGTCTTTTCTACAAGAAGGTTTAGAAAAGGGTTTATCTGCTAGTTCATTAAAGGGACAGATCTCAGCTCTGTCCATTCTGTTACACAAACGTCTGTCAGAAGTTCCTGACGTCCAGGCTTTTTGTCAGGCTTTGACCAGGATTAAGCCTGTGTTTAAAACTGTTGCTCCACCATGGAGTTTAAACCTTGTTCTTAATGTTTTACAGGGCGTTCCGTTTGAACCCCTTCATTCCATTGATATAAAGTTGTTATCTTGGAAAGTTCTATTTTTAATGGCTATTTCCTCGGCTCGAAGAGTCTCTGAATTATCAGCCTTACATTGTGATTCTCCTTATTTGATTTTTCATTCGGATAAGGTAGTCCTGCGTACTAAACCTGGGTTCTTACCTAAGGTAGTTACTAACAGGAATATCAATCAAGAGATTGTTGTTCCTTCTTTATGCCCAAATCCTTCTTCAAAGAAGGAACGTCTACTGCACAACCTGGATGTAGTCCGTGCTCTAAAATTTTACTTACAGGCAACTAAGGAATTTCGACAAACGTCTTCTCTGTTTGTCATTTACTCTGGGCAGAGGAGAGGTCAAAAAGCTTCCGCTACCTCTCTTTCTTTTTGGCTTCGTAGCATAATTCGTTTAGCTTATGAGACTGCTGGACAGCAGCCTCCTGAAAGAATTACAGCTCATTCTACTAGAGCTGTGGCTTCCACTTGGGCCTTCAAGAATGAGGCCTCTGTTGAACAGATTTGCAAGGCTGCAACTTGGTCTTCGCTTCATACTTTTTCCAAATTTTACAAATTTGACACTTTTGCTTCATCGGAGGCTATTTTTGGGAGAAAGGTTCTTCAGGCAGTGGTTCCTTCTGTATAAAGAGCCTGCCTATCCCTCCCGTCATCCGTGTACTTTTGCTTTGGTATTGGTATCCCAGAAGTAATGATGACCCGTGGACTGATCACACTTAACAGAAGAAAACATAATTTATGCTTACCTGATAAATTCCTTTCTTCTGTAGTGTGATCAGTCCACGGCCCGCCCTGTTTTTAAGGCAGGTAAATATTTTTTAATTTATACTCCAGTCACCACTTCACCCTTGGCTTTTCCTTTCTCGTTGGTCCTTGGTCGAATGACTGGGAGTGACGTAGAGGGGAGGAGCTATATGCAGCTCTGCTGGGTGAATCCTCTTGCACTTCCTGTTGGGGAGGAGTAATATCCCAGAAGTAATGATGACCCGTGGACTGATCACACTACAGAAGAAAGGAATTTATCAGGTAAGCATAAATTATGCTTTTTCCTTAGCACAGTGCTGCCAGAGCAAAGTGCTTTTTGAAGAGCTCAGTCAAATACAGAGCTGCACTGCAACGCAACAGTACGTTGATTGATCACTTGAAAAGTTGTGAGTCCTAAATGTAATAGGAGCAACACATCATTTTTATTATTAAATTTTTATCTTTTGTGCCGTTAGACCAAGAGCAAAGGAAATACATTTATTCAAGTGACATTTTAAAATGTATTTTTTTCTCTGCTGCTAATTTGTAATGCAGTTTTCAGCTCATGTAATATATATTTTAAAACCTTTAAAAATTGCTTTATTCTCCAATTAATCAACACATTGCAATTGAGCTGGTGCTTTGGTGTAACTGCCTAATTTAGTTGTATGATATATATAGCAAGTGTTTTATACTTGTACTAGTACTAAAGCCCGTGTACACGGGCCATTTTTTTCAGAACAGCGGTCCCACCCCTTGCTCTCTCCCCCCTTTCTTTTGCTCTCTCTTCCCCCCTCTCTTTTGCTTTCTTTCCCCCCTCTCTTTTGCTTTCTTTCCCCCCTCTCTTTTGCTTTCTCTCCCCCCTCTCTTTTGCTCTCTCTCTCCCCTCTTTGGCTCTCTCCATCCTTTCTTTTCCTCTCTCTCCCCCCTCTTTGGCTCTCCCCCCCCCCTTTGGCTCTCCCCCCCCCCTCTTTGGCTCCCCCCCCTCTTTGGCTCTCCCCCCCCCCTCTTTGGCTCTCTCCCCTCTTTGGCTCTCTCCCCTCTTTTGCTCTCTCTCCTCTTTGGCTCTCTCTCTCCCCTCTTTGGCTCCCCCCCCCCTTTGGCTCTCTCTCCCCCCCTCTTTGGCTCTCTCTCCCCCCTCTTTGGCTCTCTCTCCCCCCTCTTTGGCTCTCTCTCCCCCCTCTTTGGCTCTCTCTCCTCTTTGGCTCTCTCTCTCCCCCCTCTTTGGCTCTCCCCTCCCCTTTGGCTCCCCCCTCCCTTTTGGCTCCCCCCCTCTTTGGCTCTCCCCCCCCCTCTTTTGCTCTCCCCTCCCCTCTTTTGTTCTCTCCCCCCTCTTTGGCGCTCTCCCCCCCCTCTTTGGCTCTCTCCCCCCCCTCTTTGGCTCTCTCCCCCCCCTCTTTGGCTCTCTCTCCCCCCTCTTTGTCTCTCTCCCCTCTTTTGCTCTCCTCTTTGGCTCTCTTTCCTCTTTGGCTCTCTTTCCTCTTTGGCTCTCTCTCTCCCCCCTCTTTGGCTCTCCCCCCCTTTAGCTCTCTCCCCCCCCCTTTGGCTCTCTCCCCCCCCCCCCTCTTTGGCTCTCTCTCCCCCCTCTTTGGCTCTCTCTCCCCCCTCTTTGGCTCTCTCTCCTTTTTGGCTCTTTTTCCTCTTTGGCTCTCTCTCTCCCCCCTCTTTGGCTCTCCCCCCTTCTCTTTGGCTCTCCTCCCCTTCTCTTTGGCTCTCTTCAGCCCCTTCTCTTTGGCTCTCTCTCCACCCCCTTCTCTTTGGCTCTCTCTCCCCCCCTTCTCTTTGGCTCTCTGCCCCCCCCCCTTCTCTTTGGCTCTCTGCCCCCCCTTCTCTTTGGCTCTCTGCCCCCCCCCTTCTCTTTGGCTCTCTGCCCCCCCTTCTCTTTGGCTCTCTGCCCCCCCCTTCTCTTTGGCTCTCTGCCCCCCCCCCTTCTGTTTGGCTCTCTGCCCCCCCCCCTTCTCTTTGGCTCTCTGCCCCCCCCTTCTCTTTGGCTCTCTGCCCCCCCCCTTCTCTTTGGCTCTCTGCCCCCCCCTTCTCTTTGGCTCTCTGCCCCCCCCTTCTCTTTGGCTCTCTGCCCCCCCCTTCTCTTTGGCTCTCTGCCCCCCCTTCTCTTTGGCTCTCTGCCCCCCCTTCTCTTTGGCTCTCTGCCCCCCCCTTCTCTTTGGCTCTCTGCCCCCCCTTCTCTTTGGCTCTCTGCCCCCCCCCGCCTTCTCTTTGGCTCTCTGCCCCCCCCCCCCGCCTTCTCTTTGGCTCTCTGCCCCCCCCTTCTCTTTGGCTCTCTGCCCCCCCCCTTCTCTTTGGCTCTCTGCCCCCCCCCTTCTCTTTGGCTCTCTGCCCCCCCCCTTCTCTTTGGCTCTCTGCCCCCCCCCCTTCTCTTTGGCTCTCTGCCCCCCCCCTTCTCTTTGGCTCTCTGCCCCCCCCCCTTCTCTTTGGCTCTCTGCCCCCCCCCTTCTCTTTGGCTCTCTGCCCCCCCTCCTGCTCCCTCTCTGGCTCTGTCTTCGCGGGACCCCGCCCGGCCACGCCCCTCGCGACGCCCAGCCACGCCCCTCGCGACGCTCCCGTCGGCCACAAACAGCTGTGAGGTCTGGGGAGCGCGTTGCCGCTTCTCACGCAGCAGACCTCACAGCTGTTGAGTAGCTCGCGCTCCCTATCTCACAGCTGCTTGTATGCTGTGTACCTCGCGCTCCCAATCTGTCAGCTATGCCGAGGTGCGCGAGAATAGAATCTAAGGCCAAGTGTTTGTCTGTACTGCGCATGACGGCTTCAGACAAACACTTGTCTTTTATAATATAGGATTGTAATAAGCCTGATGAAACAGCCACCGGTTGGCTGAGAAACGCGTTGCTGTTTTTATTGCATTTTAACTGAAGTACGTATTTGTGCTTGACACTTGTTGTTATACCATCTATATTTGTTTACACCTTACCATACGGTGTACCATTTTTTTCGGATATGATATCCTGATCCATTGGAGTTCGAACCACACTGGAGGTCAGTCTGCTGGGTGACTCTTTGATTCCATCCTACTCTGCTTGCACCAAGAGGGGTGCTCAGCTAAATGTGAGTGTAAACATTTAATGCACTATCTCACACGAATATATACAGTGCTAGGCCATGTGGCGCTTCTGTTTCTCTCTACAGAAGCCTAATTTAAAGTTGAATTTAATTTCAAAATGAGCTGCAGAAATATTTTCACTAAATAAAAAACATCAGAGAAAGTGAAAAAAGTTCCGCCTCTGGGCATCCTTATCAAAAGGAGATGTCGGCTGATCTTGTTGTAGATTTAGTGTCTTGTTTCAAGCATGCTGCTCATAACATTTTGCTTCCAACCTGTAACTACAACAAATTATATGCAACACATCCACTTTCCTCTCTGAGGTCCACTGCCAACAAGGGTGACGTCATTACTCCATTCTATCCATTTAAGTCAAGTTCATGCGAGGGGGTGTTATCCAGGGGCTTGTAGGAAGCAAATACGCCTGTGCTCACCGCAGATCCCAATGAGCGACTTGAAATAAAGAATTAGGGTGAATCAGTTTTGAATCGGTTTTTGCTTTTTAGCATAAACCGTAGTCTTGATGCCGAAACACGTCAGCTGATTTACCTAGATCGTCATGAAATTTGTCTGGTGCTCCCTTAGATCATTTTATTGAAGCTGTATTGAAATATTATAGCTTGCTCCCAGCAATTCTTTTTTTCATTATAAGTAGATTAAAAAGTATCTTAAAATGACATCTCCTATCTGACCCATGAAAGTTACATTTTTACATTTGGATTCTCATACAGATAGCAGCATAGGTAGTGACACAGAATTAGGGCTTATGGTAGAAAGAATTCAACATCTTATAGCATACAATGTCCTAAAGGGACAGTCAAGTCAAAATTAAACTTTCATGATTCAGATAGAGCAGCAATTTTAAGCAACTTTCTAATTTACTCCTATTATCAAATTTTCTTCGTTCTCTTGGTATCTTTATTTTAAAAAGCTGCAATGTAAGCTTAGGAGCCGGACCATTTTTGGTTCAGGATTCTGGGTAGCGCTTGCTGATTGGTGGCTATATTTAGACACCAATCAGAAAGCGCTACCCAGGTGCTGAACCAAAAATGGGAAGAGAACAAAGAAAACATGATAATAGGAGTAACTTAGAAAGTTGCTTAAAGGGACACTGAACCCAAATTTTTTTTCTTTCGTGATTCAGATAGAGCATGGAAATTTAAGCAACTTTCTAATTTGCTCCTATTATCAATTTTTCTTCGTTCTCTTGCTTTCTTTATTTGAAAAAGAAGGCATCTAAGCTATTTTTTTGGGTTCAGAACCATGGAAACCACTTGTTTATTGGTGGGTGAATTTATCCAGACAAGTTAATATCTTGCAGCGCCACAATAAATACCATACAAGCTGTACCAAATATAGGTGGAATCTCCCAACCAGATTCCAGAGGGTACAGTAGAAGATAAAATGCCAGGTACAGCGCTACACTGCCCCTATTGGGGGTTGTGTGGCTAAAGATGGTGTCCACGACCAATATGGTGAATGTTAACTTATAAAAATCTAAAATATATATATATATATATATATATATATATATATATATATATATATATATATATATATATATATATATATATAAAATGTGGATGGTAGGGTTTAAAAATAAAAATAAAATATGTGATATAAAATGACAATTATTTAATTCAAAATACAATGTAAAAACAGTCTTGAGAAAGGTCCTTGGGGACCGAAACGCGTTGGCTATATACTGGTATTGCAGCTCAGACTATATCTGGTGAGTAGATTACTTTTATTGCTAATTTTAAGGTAATTTTAAGGTGACTTTATTGCGCTAATTTTAAGGTGACTTTATTGCACTATGTCTTTTCTTTGTACACTTTTATAGGTACAAGAGGATATCCTAAACACTGATACACCCTTTGAGAAGAGGAATATTATTTCATCATTACCTATATAACTAACAATTATCCACTTTTGAACATATTATTTAGATAATCTAAGGCCACACAAAAACATTTATAACACAAAGGATTCACTTTTTTTCACTAAGGGCTATTTTTTACTAAGGAGTTTTTTCATGTCCCTATTTTTAACACAGTTTTAGGTTTTTTAGGTGTACACCTTCAAATTTAATCCTCATTTTTTCACACTATTCATCATAATTTTTTCTCTCATCATAAATTTTTTCTCACATCACTTTTTATTTTTAATTTTTTATTGGATGATTTTTTGAAATTTTAATTTTTAATACACGTAGAGATTCTTTTTTTCAAACACATTTTTAAATATATTTTTTCTTTTCACTCAACTATTGGATTTATAAGACACCATTGGAGCATTTGGATAACCACCTACCTTCCTCAGGACATTTATACTGTTTGGATGAAATAGGCCTTTCTGGACAACTGCTTTTATGGACACATACACATATGTATGATTGGATTCTAATTTTTGCACCTGGACACTTTCAACTCATAACCAGTATTTTAACCTGGACATATAATAGGACAGCCATTTAGGATTCTATCGGTCTGGGTAACTACTCATACCATTTACATAAGGAAATAACATATATTGTTGCGCAACTCTTTATATAGGGTGCACCATAGTTTTACTTCTTGTATTGTTTTTACATTGTATTTTGAATTAAATAATTGTCATTTTATATCACATATTTTATTTTTATTTTTAAACCCTACCATCCACATTTTATATATATATATATATATATATATATATATATATATATATATATATATATATATATATATTTTAGTGGGTGAATTTATCCACCAATCAGCAAGAACAACCCAGTGTGTTGACCAAAAATGGGCTGGCATCTAAACTTACATTCTTGCATTTCAAATAAAGATACCAAGAGAATGAAGAAAATGTGATACTATGAGTAAATTAGAAAGTTGCTTAAAATTGCATGCTCTATCTGAATCACGCTAGAAAAAATGTGGGTTCAGTGTCCCTTTAAAATTGTTGCTCTATCTGAATCATGAAAATTACATTTTGACTAGACTATTCCATTAATACTGAGTGCTTTTTTGTGAAGCATGTAATGTAATGCTGTCTGTGTATACTTTTTAACTCACCGTATTGTGACATAAAAATGAAGCTCCCCGCACAATGAATGGTTTAACCCCTTGACTACTAGAAATAGAGAATCCCTGGCAGCCACAGTATTAACGGGCATAAAAAACCCACAGGTTAGACCAGCATGTAGCAGTGAGAGAGTTTTCAGAAAGGCCTTCTGATCTGTTTGGCAGCTAGTGGGTATTACTAAATATAATTTGCCACTGGACACTGTAGGGGATACAAATAATTATAATAGTATGGAGTGGTGCCTATTCTTCTTATGTATTCTGCGGTGATGTTTCAAGGCTACACATTGACCTTTGTAACATGCATGTAGGGCACAAATAATGTATCTATACCAACGCATCACTGTGTTTACTTCTCCTGAAGGATGTCAGAATTATATATATATTCTTCACCTACAAGCGCACTCTCACTGACAATAAATGATCTCAGGACCAAGGTGCAAAGAAAATCAAATATTCAACAACGACACTGACAACTTTATTAAGTGACATTTGGGGGGCATTCACCCTCACGCTTATGCTCTGCAAGCATTTTTTATCTGCAAATGATTGTGCATACAGCCTTAAAAAGTCATGGAAAGTATGCAAATAGGGCTATTTAGTTTTGAGTTTAATATTACTAACACAAATGATATATACACGCATATATATATATATATATATATATATATAGGTACACATACATACTGTGCATATACAAATGCACTGTATGGCCAAAAGTATGTGAAAAGAAGGTCAATCAAATATAATAAAGAGGCTTTCTCCAACATTGGTGTGTCCGGTCCACGGCGTCATCCTTACTTGTGGGAATATCTCTTCCCCAACAGGAAATGGCAAAGAGTCCCAGCAAAGCTGGCCATATAGTCCCTCCTAGGCTCCGCCCACCCCAGTCATTCTCTTTGCCGTTGCACAGGCAACATCTCCACGGAGATGGTTAAGAGTTTTTTGGTGTTTAAATGTAGTTTTTTATTCTTCTATCAAGTGTTTGTTATTTTAAAATAGTGCTGGTATGTACTATTTACTCTGAAACAGAAAAGGATGAAGATTTCTGTTTGTGAGAGGAAGATGATTTTAACAGACAGTAACTAAAATCGATTGCTGTTTCCACATAGGACTGTTGAGATGAAGTAACTTCAGTTGGGGGAAACAGTTAGCAGACTTTTCTGCTTAAGGTATGACTAGCCATATTTCTAACAAGACCATGTAATGCTGGAAGGCTGTCATTTCCCGTCATGGGGACCGGTAAGCCATTTTCTTAGTCAAGCAAACAGAATAAAGGGCTTAATATGGGCTATAAAACTGGTAGACACTTTTATGGGCTAAATCGATTGCTTTATTTGGGCATTTTATACATGTTTATGCTGATAATTCACATTTATAAACTTGGGGAACGTTTTTTAACGGCAGGCACTATGTTAGACACCTTTTCCAGTCAGGGAGGGCCTTCCCAGTTGTAGGCTGAGCCTCATTTTCGCGCCATTACTGCGCAGTTGTTTTTGAGAGCAAGACATGCAGATGCATGTGTGAGGATCTGAAAGTAGCTGGAAAAGTTTCTAGAAGGCGTCACTTGGTATCGTATTCCCCTCTGGGCTTGGTAAAGTCGCAGCAAAGGCTATAGCTGGGACTGTATAGGGGTTAAATTTGTAAACGGCTCCGGTTCTGTTATTTTAGGGGTTAAAGCTCTGAAAATTGGTGTGCAATACTCTTAATGCTTTAAGACACTGTGGTGAATTTTTGGTAATTTTTGAACAATTCCTTCATACTTTTTCACATATTCAGTAATAAAGTGTTTTCTGTTTAAAATTTAAAGAGACAGTAACGGTTTTGTTTTTAAAACGTTTTTTGTGCTTTATTGACAAGTTTAAGCCTGTTTAACATGTCTGTGCCTTCGGATAAGCTATGTTCTATATGTATGAAAGCCAATGTGTCTCCCCATTTAAATTTGTGTGATAATTGTGCCATAGCGTCCAAACAAAGTAAGGACAGTACTGCCACAGATAATGAAATTGCCCAAGATGATTCCTCAGATGAGGGGAGTAAACATGATACTACATCATCTCCTACTGTGTCTACACCAGTTTTGCCCACGCAGGAGGCCCCTAGTACATCTAGCGCGCCAATGCTTATTACCATGCAACAATTGACAGCTGTAATGGATAACTCCATAGCAAATATTTTATCCAAAATGCCTACATATCAGAGAAAGCGCGATTGCTCTGTTTTAAACACTGAAGAGCAGGAGGGCGCTGATGATAATTGTTCTGTCATACCCTCACACCAATCTGAAGTGGCCATGAGGGAGGTTTTGTCAGATTGGGCATTTTATACATGTTTATGCTGATAATTCACATTTATAAACTTGGGGAACGTTTTTTAACGGCAGGCACTATGTTAGACACCTTTTCCAGTCAGGGAGGGCCTTCCCAGTTGTAGGCTGAGCCTCATTTTCGCGCCATTACTGCGCAGTTGTTTTTGAGAGCAAGACATGCAGATGCATGTGTGAGGATCTGAAAGTAGCTGGAAAAGTTTCTAGAAGGCGTCACTTGGTATCGTATTCCCCTCTGGGCTTGGTAAAGTCGCAGCAAAGGCTATAGCTGGGACTGTATAGGGGTTAAATTTGTAAACGGCTCCGGTTCTGTTATTTTAGGGGTTAAAGCTCTGAAAATTGGTGTGCAATACTCTTAATGCTTTAAGACACTGTGGTGAAATTTTGGTAATTTTTGAACAATTCCTTCATACTTTTTCACATATTCAGTAATAAAGTGTTTTCTGTTTAAAATTTAAAGAGACAGTAACGGTTTTGTTTTTAAAACGTTTTTTTGTGCTTTATTGACAAGTTTAAGCCTGTTTAACATGTCTGTGCCTTCGGATAAGCTATGTTCTATATGTATGAAAGCCAATGTGTCTCCCCATTTAAATTTGTGTGATAATTGTGCCATAGCGTCCAAACAAAGTAAGGACAGTACTGCCACAGATAATGAAATTGCCCAAGATGATTCCTCAGATGAGGGGAGTAAACATGATACTACATCATCTCCTACTGTGTCTACACCAGTTTTGCCCACGCAGGAGGCCCCTAGTACATCTAGCGCGCCAATGCTTATTACCATGCAACAATTGACAGCTGTAATGGATAACTCCATAGCAAATATTTTATCCAAAATGCCTACATATCAGAGAAAGCGCGATTGCTCTGTTTTAAACACTGAAGAGCAGGAGGGCGCTGATGATAATTGTTCTGTCATACCCTCACACCAATCTGAAGTGGCCATGAGGGAGGTTTTGTCAGATGGGGAAATTTCAGATTCAGAAAAATTTTCTCAACAAGCTGAACCTGATGTTGTGACATTTAAATTTAAATTAGAACATCTCCGCGCACTGCTTAAAGAGGTGTTATCTGGGGGCGGAGCCGGCAGCTGCAGAGATGGCAGCATAACTCCGGAGCTCCGCTGTAAAGGCCCTTATATCATTATGAATCCTCATCATCCTTGCCCCTAAACTCTCCTACAACATTCCCCAGCACCTCTAAAACCTGTGGCAACAACTCTGAGGGACAATCCTTTCATCTCCCCCTGGACCAGAGACACCCAGCACTCCGGGCCGAATTCAGGCCACATCTGACATCAGGCAACAAATATACCCCTTTGCTGGTCATCAGGGGCCACAACCAAGCTCCTAGGAAGGCCCACAATCTAAAACGAAGGGCCCCAAGACTGAAAAACAGCACCCGATTTTCTAGTCGGACCGGAAAATAAATTTAGCCCGGGGATTGGGCCTACTCCGGAACTCCGTTTTCTCCAGGGTAAGAACTTTTTATAAACCCTACTAAATCAGCCTACCCACACTGAGACAAGCACATTCCCTAACTGTAATCTGGCCACAATATATAATTAACAACTGCATGACCTCTGCAGGCCTCTGCAACACACTGAGCCTGGGGATTAGGCCTACTACAGGACCAGCTACAGACACAGACTAGCTGCGCACTCTAACCTAACTTTCATGCCTAATTACTGTAACAGGATCTGCAACTCAAATACTCCAAATACCCCTTTGTGCAAAAGAGGAAATAAATAACAGTTTATTTGCAAGATCTATTTCCCAGTTTATTTGCAAGATCTATTTCGACATCTGAAAGAATCTTCCTATACTGAGGATATCCTATGGGTCAGAGCTCATAGAACTTTGAGACCAAAACCTCCTGACTCAGCTCCGCCACGAGATATCGTGATCCGTTTAAAGAACTTTCAAGAAAAAGAAATGCTCTTACGACAATCCCGCAAAACTCAGCCTGTAAGATTTAGAGGCAATGTCTTACAATTCTTCCAGGACTTATCAACCCGCACCTTACAACGCAGGAAAGAATTTTCACCTCTTACTACCATGTTAAGAAATAAGAGAATCCCCTACAGATGGGGCTTTCCAACACATCTTTGGACCATCAGAAATAACTCCTGTGTCATCTGCAAAACTCCAGAGGACACTCAAACTTTTTGTACAGCACTTGGCCTTGAACCACCTATGGAATCACTACCTGAACCACAGAACTCACAAATCTCCAAGGGACGAATCAATCCAAAGGAGTCCTGGCATACAGCCCTTCCTAAGAAAGCCAAAGCAAAAGAAGTCACCACAAGAAGGCAACCCACTACCGGCTTGACCTCCTCTGAAGACTCACCTTTGTGAACTCTTTTACACCTATCTCAGTAATACTAAACAAATAGATGGACATTTTGGCGAATGTTGCCCCTTCGGGAAAGGCAAGTACAGGTCATCATCATTTAGTCTAGTCTTTTTGCAACTCAGCAATTTAGAACCTTCTGCTATTATCAGAATGAGAGCAAAGATAGATTCTGACAACTCCTTTCCCACCATGCCTACCTCATCCTCTCCCCCCTTCCCACCTATCCCTTCTCCTTCCTACCCACCCCTCCGACTTATCTACCTCACCTTCCCCACTCTAGGATTCCTATTCAATATAATTTAAAAAAAATGTCAACTTCTCAGGGCACTTTATGGTACTGCCCCCAACTTACTCTCAGTTATGACCTATGATAGGCAGAGAGATTTTTTGTTTTTGGTTAATATGTCAATGTTTTTTATGGTTAATAATGTTATTATGTTTGTTATGAGAAACTGTTTAAGTTATCACCTGTCAAATGAATGTTTTTCTCCTGCAGAGATGTGCCCACACATTTGTAAGATACATATACGTAAAGTGCTCTATGTGACCTCATCTACACAATTAAACAACATACCCCAACAAACACACTATGTTGCCCAAAAATAAGAACGATGAAACTCGTAAACTAACCCTTCTCACACAAAATGCTAAGGGACTCAACTCACCCCACAAACGATCTAAAGCCCTTTTAGACCTTTCAAAAAGACAGGTAGACATCTTATTCCTACAAGAGACTCATTTTAAAAAAAACAAAGAGCCCAAATATTTTGGGAAAACATTCACCACTCACTATCACAGCTCCAACACCTCAAAAAGAGGTGGAGTCAGTATTCTACTGCATAAGTCTCTCCCCTTCACCCATATCCAAACCTCTAGAGACACTGAGGGCCGTTTTCTCGGCCTAGTAGGTCTACTTTATGGTAGACCTTTTACCCTGGTAAATATTTACGCCCCAAATGTAAAACAAACCCCTTTCTTTAAACAAACATTTAACCGCATTATAGACATTGCAAAAGGACCCATCTTTGTTGCAGGGGATTTTAATGTTCCCATTCACCCTACTAAGGATAGCTCCAATCCTACAATAGCGATATCAAAAAAAGTCACTAATGTATTATGGACAGGTTTGAGAAACCTTAACCTCCACGACACTTGGCGTTTTATCCAACAGGACACCCGAGACTATACCTTTTTCTCCCATCCTAACAGAACATATAGTGGCATAGATTACATTTTCACCAATCAACCTGCCCTAGCCTTAGTCAACAGATGCGTTATTTCCCCCACATCATGGTCAGACCATTCAGCGGTAAAACTAACCATATCATGGACAAACACCCCACTAACATCATATACGTGGAAACTAGACAACTCCCTTCTTAACAATCCAGACACAATTAAGAAACTTACTAGTACCATTGAAGAATATTTTAGATTGAATATCCCCTCAACGGCCAACAAATATACAATATGGGAAGCACATAAGTGCGTGCTCAGGGGCGAATTAATTAAATTAAAGGCTCATTTCCAAAAATTACATCGACAGCAATATAATGAGCTATCAAACACCTTTGCCCGACTGGATCTGGCCCATAAACAATCCCCTACAAACCCTGATATACTGACTGACTTACAAAACG
The DNA here is from genome assembly GCF_027579735.1 of Bombina bombina. Taxonomy (NCBI): domain Eukaryota; kingdom Metazoa; phylum Chordata; class Amphibia; order Anura; family Bombinatoridae; genus Bombina; species Bombina bombina. The sequence continues at coordinate 295,902,170 of NC_069506.1, read as the reverse complement.
CTAAACAAGCATTAGACGGTTTCCTACAAATAGAATACCAGACACTTCGCGCAAAAACTAACAGCATGTTTTATTATGAAAGCAATAGGTCAGGCAAGTTATTAGCAAGAGCCTTGAAAAAAAAGAGATTGAAATCCTATATTAACGAATTACAAACACCTAATTGTCCCCACACCCTAAAAACTACTAAAGAAATTCTACAATCCTTTCATGACTATTATTCCACCTTATGTAATATTCAAAGAAATGCACCCTCTCAAGGCCCTACCCCAGCTCTGATCTCTTATATTTCCAGCGCACATCTACCCACTATAACAACTGATCAACTTAACACCCTTAACAAACCCATTACCCAAATTGAACTCACCACGGCCATAAAATCACTTAACAATGGGAAAAGCCCAGGGCCAGACGGTTTCACTGGAAAGTACTATCACACCTTCTCTTCTCAACTATCCCCTTATCTCACTCAATTATTCAACGAGGTAACGGACACTAACCCGTTCCCCCAATCCATGCTAGAAGCGCAAGTAGTAGTGATCCCAAAACCAGGTAAACCCCCTACAACGCCCGCTAACTTTCGCCCAATCTCCCTTCTTAACATAGATATCAAACTTTACGCTAAAATATTAGCCACCCGCATCAACTTAATACTCCCAACAATTGTACATATTAATCAGGCAGGTTTCACTCCTCTTAGAGAAGCTAAAGATAATACGACCAAAATTCTATTACTAATGGAACATGCAGTTCACAACCATATTCCCTCCGCGTTCATTTCTATGGACGCGGAGAAAGCCTTTGATAGGCTAAACTGGCAATTTCTGAAGGAGACACTTACCCAATTTGGCTTCGACTCGACCTTCACTGGAAAAATATTCTCCCTTTATAACAGTCCCCAAGCCAAAATAAAGTTGAACAATACCTTGTCCCAACCATTTTCAATCACAAACGGAACGAGACAGGGATGCCCCCTCTCCCCTATATTATTTATCCTTGCAATGGAGGTCCTAGCATCACATATTAGACACAACACGGACATACAGGGGTTCAAAATTGCTCACCAGGAATATAAAGCTACCTTATACGCTGATGACCTCTTTCTCACACTAACACGACCTCAAAACTCACTTCCCCCCCTCATTCAAACAATACACCAATACGGCAATTTTTCAAACTTCAAAATAAATATTACCAAATCAGAATTGCTCCCACTTGGACTACAGATGGAGGAAATCACTGCAATACAAGCACTCGCTCACTTTCGCATACAACCGCGCGCTATAAAATACCTCGGTGTATATATCTCCCACCACACACAAGTCACACTGGACACCAATTATAAAGCCATAGCCGATTCAATCCAAAATATACTGCGCTCCTGGAACAATAAACCACTCTCATGGTTAGGCAGAATTAATTCAGTCAAAATTATTCTTCTCCCCAAATTACTATACCTCTTCCAAACACTACCGATCCCAATCCCCAAATCTGTGATACACAACCTTCAAAAATCCTTCATCTCCTATATATGGCAACACAAAAGACCTCGGATAGCTACTGCTACCCTTTATCGCTCCAAAGAACTGGGCGGCCTTGGGATCCCAAACCTTACCCAATATAGACTGGCTAGCTTCTACACCAGAATAATACATTGGTGCAGACATTCAGTTCACAAAGAATGGGTTCTTCTAGAGCACTCGTTATCGAATACTTCACATCTTGGCAGCAAGTGCTGGCTACATCCCTCCAAAAGAAACTTACCTACATATCTACCAACAATCACTAGAGAAACTTTAAAACTATGGGATACATCCATAAAACAACATAACCATATCTCAACTGTACCCTCCCCACTAACACCCCTTTGTGAAAATCCAGATTCTCCAATACCATTCCCCACACAAACAACTCAAACACCTCACATTATAAACTCCTCTCCCTGCCTTACAGTCATTCAAAACGGGAAAATCAAACCCTTAACCGAACTGGCCCCCATCCTGGACAAAATACATATAGAATGGTTTAAATACCAGCAACTAACAGACTTCCTTGTCAAACATCCGCATAAGCTATTACTTTTTCGCCCCCATACGGGTTACGAAAGCAGCTGCATCTATGACACCCTACACAGGGGCTTTCTATCTTTTACATACCAATTACTTATGCAACCGAGCAGCACATCTCTCCCCTCGTACACGCAAAAGTGGGAAACAGAGATAGGCATTACACAAACCCCTAAGGAATGGCAAAAAATATTCTCTTGCATGACAAAATCCTCCTCATCCATTTATGTAATGGAAATGAATGTTAAGTTACTATATAGATGGTACTATACACCTCACCGACTTCACACCATTTTCCCTACACACTCACCGGAGTGTTGGAGAGGTTGCCAAAACATTGGCACTCCCACACACATCTGGTGGACGTGCCCAACAGCCCAAACATATTGGGAAGCTATCAGAGTCGAATTCGAAAAAGTTCTATCTCTAAGTCTCAGGCTCGACATCTGGTTTTTCATCTTTAATAAATTTACCAAAATAACTTGCAAACTCCGACTAGCCCTACTGACCATCATGACAAACTCAGCAAAACGACTAATTCCCAAAAACTGGAAATGCAATACACTTCCATCTATCCAGGTCTGGAGAGAAACAACCACCCAATCTCTTCAACTAGAAAAATATCGCTTTACTCGTAGCAAACAAGTAGCCCACTATGACTCAATATATTTTTTGTGGGAGGAATATCTTAATCAGACAACCCCCACACCCAAAACCACCACCCGAACATCCACTTCTTAAATGCATATTCACTGACTACCCTTAGCTGACAGGCCAGATGCCTTCTCCTATTACTTTGACTTGAACAGAAGGTCATTTCAAGAGCCCGATAATCACTGACACAACAATTTTCGTCTCTGCAGGAACCATGTACATATGAATATACATTTATACATCCATTTGAATTGTTCATTGTATTTTCTCATTCACTTAATTGAATTGTTTCCTTTTTTTTTTTTTTTTTTTTTTCTTACCTAGTTTAAATAACTTACCTATGCAATCTAAATTTGCCCATTGAACGATAAATATATCTACAGCTCATATATGTCAAAACACTGTGTCATGTATATGGAATCATTGTAACCACATTGTTGCATATGTAACTGTTTTAATTCTGCGTTGTATGCAGTAATTTTATGTTCAATAAAGCTTTTTTTTAAAAAAAAAGAGGTGTTATCTACTCTGGATGATTGTGACAACTTGGTCATTCCAGAGAAATTATGTAAGATGGACAAGTTCCTAGAGGTTCCGGTGCACCCCGACGCTTTTCCTATACCCAAGCGGGTGGTGGACATAGTGAATAAGGAGTGGGAAAAGCCCGGCATACCTTTTGTTCCCCCCCCCTATATTTAAGAAATTATTTCCTATGGTCGACCCCAGAAAGGACTTATGGCAGACAGTCCCTAAGGTCGATGGGGCAGTTTCTACTCTAAACAAGCGCACTACTATTCCTATCGAGGATAGTTGTGCTTTCAAAGATCCTATGGATAAAAAATTGGAGGGTTTGCTTAAAAAGATTTTTGTACAGCAAGGTTACCTTCTACAACCCATTTCGTGCATTGTTCCTGTCACTACAGCAGCGTGGTTCTGGTTCGAGGAACTAGAAAAGTCGCTCAGTAGAGAGACTCCATATGAGGAGGTTATGGACAGAGTTCACGCACTTAAGTTGGCTAACTCTTTTATTTTAGATGCCGCTTTGCAATTAGCTAGATTAGCGGCGAAAAATTCAGGGTTTGCAATCGTGGCGCGCAGAGCGCTTTGGCTAAAGTCTTGGTCAGCGGATGTGTCTTCCAAGACAAAATTGCTTAACATCCCTTTCAAAGGTAAAACTCTATTTGGACCAGAATTGAAAGAGATTATCTCAGACATCACTGGGGGAAAGGGCCACGCCCTTCCACAAGATAGGCCTTTCAAGGCCAAGAATAAGTCTAATTTTCGTTCCTTTCGCAATTTCAGGAACGGACCGGCCTCTAATTCTGCATCCTCTAAGCAAGAGGGTAATGCCTCACAACCCAAACCAGCCTGGAAACCGATGCAAGGCTGGAACAAGGGTAAGCAGGCCAAGAAGCCTGCTGCTGCTAACAAAACAGCATGAAGGAGTAGCCCCCGATCCGGGACCGGATCTAGTAGGGGGCAGACTCTCTCTCTTTGCTCAGGCTTGGGCAAGAGATGTTCAGGATCCCTGGGCACTAGAAATAGTTTCTCAGGGTTATCTTCTGGAATTCAGGGAACTACCCCCAAGGGGAAGGTTCCACATGTCTCACTTATCCTTAAACCAAATAAAGAGACAGGCGTTCTTACATTGTGTAGAAGACCTGTTAAAGATGGGAGTGATACACCCAGTTCCAATAAAGGAACAAGGAATGGGATTTTATTCCAATCTGTTCGTAGTTCCCAAAAAAGAGGGAACTTTCAGACCAATTTTGGATTTGAAGATCCTAAACAAATTTCTCAGGGTACCATCGTTCAAGATGGAAACCATTCGAACGATTCTACCCACTATCCAGGAAGGTCAATTTATGACTACCGTGGATCTAAAGGATGCGTACCTACATATTCCTATCCACAAAGAACATCATCAGTTCCTAAGGTTCGCCTTTCTGGACAAACATTACCAGTTTGTGGCCCTCCCATTCGGGTTAGCCACTGCTCCAAGGATTTTCACAAAGGTACTAGGGTCCCTTCTAGCGGTTCTAAGACTGAGGGGCATTGCAGTAGTACCTTACTTGGACGACATTCTAATACAAGCTTCGTCCCTGTCAAAAGCAAAGGCTCATACAGACATCGTTCTGGCCTTTCTCAGATCACACGGATGGAAGGTGAACATAGAAAAAAGTTCTCTGTCTCCGTCAACAAGAGTTCCCTTCTTGGGAACAATAATAGATTCCTTAGAAATGAGGATTTTTCTGACAGAGGTCAGAAAGTCAAAACTTCTAAACACTTGTCAAGTTCTTCATTCTGTTCCACGTCCTTCCATAGCGCAGTGCATGGAAGTAGTAGGGTTGATGGTTGCAGCAATGGACATAGTTCCTTTTGCACGAATTCATCTAAGACCATTACAACTGTGCATGCTCAAACAGTGGAATGGGGACTATACAGACTTGTCTCCAATGATTCAGGTAGATCAGAAGACCAGAGATTCACTCCGTTGGTGGCTGACCGTGGACCATCTATCCCAGGGAATGAGCTTCCGCAGACCTGAGTGGGTCATTGTCACGACCGACGCCAGTCTAGTGGGCTGGGGCGCGGTCTGGGAATCCCTGAAAGCTCAGGGACTATGGTCTCAGGAAGAGTCTCTTCTCCCGATAAACATTCTGGAACTAAGAGCGATCTTCAATGCTCTCAGGGCTTGGCCTCAGCTAGCAAAGGCCAGATTCATAAGATTCCAATCAGACAACATGACGACCGTTGCGTATATCAATCATCAGGGGGGAACAAGGAGTTCCCTGGCGATGAAAGAAGTGACCAAAATAATTCAATGGGCGGAGGATCACTCCTGCCACCTATCTGCGATCCACATCCCAGGTGTGGAAAACTGGGAAGCGGATTATCTGAGTCGTCAGACATTCCATCCGGGGGAGTGGGAACTCCACCCGGAGATCTTTGCCCAACTAACTCAATTATGGGGCATTCCGGACATGAATCTGATGGCGTCTCGTCAGAACTTCAAGGTTCCTTGCTACGGGTCCAGATCCAGGGATCCCAAGGTGACTCTAGTAGATGCACTAGTAGCACCTTGGACCTTCAACCTAGCTTATGTATTTCCACCGTTTCCTCTCATTCCCAGGCTGGTAGCCAGGATCAAACAGGAGAGGGCCTCGGTGATCTTGATAGCTCCTGCGTGGCCACGCAGGACTTGGTATGCAGACCTGGTAAATATGTCATCGGTTCCACCATGGAAGCTACCTTTGAGACAGGACCTTCTTGTTCAGGGTCCATTCGAACATCCAAATCTGGTCTCCCTCCAGCTGACGGCTTGGAGATTGAACGCTTGATTCTATCAAAGCGTGGGTTTTCAGATTCTGTGATAGATACTCTGGTTCAGGCCAGAAAACCGGTAACTAGAAAGATTTACCATAAAATATGGAAAAGATATATCTGTTGGTGTGAATCCAAAGGATTCCCATGGAATAAGATAAAAATTCCTAAGATTCTCTCCTTTCTACAAGAAGGTTTGGAGAAAGGATTATCTGCAAGTTCTCTAAAGGGACAGATCTCTGCTTTATCTGTCTTACTACACAAAAGACTGGCAGCTGTGCCAGATGTTCAAGCATTTGTTCAGGCTCTGGTTAGGATCAAGCCTGTTTACAGACCTTTGACTCCTCCCTGGAGTCTAAATCTAGTTCTTTCAGTTTCTCAAGGGGTTCCGTTTGAACCTCTACATTCCATAGATATTAAGTTACTATCTTGGAAAGTTTTGTTTTTGGTTGCTATTTCTTCTGCTAGAAGAGTTTCAGAGTTATCTGCTCTGCAGTGTTCTCCGCCCTATCTGGTGTTCCATGCAGATAAGGTGGTTTTGCGTACTAAGCCTGGTTTTCTTCCAAAGGTTGTTTCTAACAAGAATATTAACCAGGAGATAGTTGTACCTTCTTTATGTCCGAATCCAGTTTCAAAGAAGGAACGTTTGTTACACAATTTGGACGTAGTCCGTGCTCTAAAATTCTATTTAGAGGCTACAAAAAATTTCAGACAAACATCTTCTTTGTTTGTTGTCTATTCTGGTAAAAGGAGAGGTCAAAAAGCGACTTCTACCTCTCTTTCCTTTTGGCTTAAAAGCATCATCCGATTGGCTTACGAGACTGCCGGACGGCAGCCTCCTGAAAGAATCACAGCTCACTCCACTAGGGCTGTGGCTTCCACATGGGCCTTCAAGAACGAGGCTTCTGTTGACCAGATATGTAAGGCAGCGACTTGGTCTTCACTGCACACTTTTGCCAAATTTTACAAATTTGATACTTTTGCTTCTTCGGAGGCTATTTTTGGGAGAAAGGTTTTGCAAGCCGTGGTGCCTTCCGTTTAGGCAACCTGATTTGCTCCCTCCCTTCATCCGTGTCCTAAAGCTTTGGTATTGGTTCCCACAAGTAAGGATGACGCCGTGGACCGGACACACCAATGTTGGAGAAAACAGAATTTATGCTTACCTGATAAATTACTTTCTCCAATGGTGTGTCCGGTCCACGGCCCGCCCTAGTTTTTTAATCAGGTCTGATTCATTATTTTCTCTAACTACAGTCACCACGGTACCATATGGTTTCTCCTATATTTTTCCTCCTGTCCGTCGGTCGAATGACTGGGGTGGGCGGAGCCTAGGAGGGACTATATGGCCAGCTTTGCTGGGACTCTTTGCCATTTCCTGTTGGGGAAGAGATATTCCCACAAGTAAGGATGACGCCGTGGACCGGACACACCGTTGGAGAAAGTGATTTATCAGGTAAGCACAAATTCTGTTTTTCACTGGGTGTATATCTGGACTGCTCTGAAATGGCAAAACCCTGCAACCCTTGCTAACAGAACAAGTTTTAATTGTTTCTAAAACATTTTTATGCTTAACTGTTCTAATGCAGAAATTACTATATGAATATATACAGTAACTAGTGTAATGTACTTTTATATTCCGCGCCTTTCAGTTCAGGCTGTACAGCGTTAATGCATGTTTTACTTTATAATGTTTTTTGTTTGTTTTCTTTGCTTGTGCTCAGCCTTCATACTGGGTGACAATTTTTGTTTTCATATAAAAAATATACATTATTATTATGCTCCTATAATATGGTGACAAACAGTAAAAAACTAAACAATAAGGACAATAATCTTGGTATAAAAATGTTAGGGAACTCTGCTGTAATACTCGTCAGGTCAGCTATATCAGCGCAAGCCCAGAAGATAAACAACGGTGATGATGCCCAAGTTAAACAAACCCAGTAATCAGGACACGTTAACAAGGAAGTTAGCACTTAATGACTCCCATGCCTTGTCATACGCTGTCATCGTTTTATTCAGTCTGCAATGTTAATTTGCCTGTAGTGACAAGAAATGATTGGAACGTCCATTCAAATAGACAGTGTTAGTCTGCTAAACGATAGTTACTCTTGGTATACTTGTGTACTAATAGTATGCACATACATAGGCATTTCATACTGCTGTAATATTGCAGTCATAAGAGATTTATGTACACATAGTAAACATCAGATTTTCAAATAAAGGGCATGATTACAACAGCGCTAGTTTTTGGTAGATAATTATATCTGAAATGTTATTAGTTTGCTTTTTCTAGTGATCTCAATCATAAACTACTTGTGCTGAATCTAAAATATAATTTCTTTCATGGTGGTGAGAGTCCTTGAGCCTTTACTCATGGGAAATACACCTCCTGACCACTAGGAGGAGGCAAAGATTCCCAAAACTTCAAGAGACCTTTAAAACCCCTCCCACCATACTGGAAATTAGTCTGACGTATAGCCAAGCAAGGAGAAGAGGAAAGGAAGGAAATTATAAGAGCAAAAAAAAAATGAGCAGGGAAACAAATACTGCCACCAGAAAAAAATAAATTAAAAAAAGAATTAAAAAAATCTTTAATAAAATGGGCAGGTCTTGTGGACTCTCACCACCATGAAAGAAATTACATGATCAGGTAAGCATATATTATATTTTCTTTCACAAAGGTGGTGAGAGTCCATGAGCCATTACTCCTGGGAAACAAATACCCAAGCTGAAGAGTTCACGAGTAATGAGGGCAGGACAAAATTATTACTTCATGTATATTGTAAATGTTTTTTTTTTGTTTTTTTTCTTTCTTCAAAAAAAAATAAAATAAAAAAAAAAATATATATATACAACAATACTGTGACTAGAAACAGCTGCCTGAAGACTTTCCTACCAAAAGCTGCTTCAGAAGAAGCAAAAACTTTAAAATGATAGAATTTAGAAAAAGTAAGACCAAGTAGCTGCCTTGCAAATTTGATCAATAGATGCCTCATTCTTAAAAGCCGGTAAGTAGCCACTGACCTAGTAGAATGGTCAGTAATACGTTTAGGAGAAGAATGACCCGCTTCCGAGTAAACTTTGTAAATTGAAAGCTTTAACCAAGAGGCTCACAAGACAGCTATAGCCTTCTGAATCTTCCTAGAACTGGAAAAATTAACAAACAAACCAGAGTATTGCCTGAAATCCACAGTAGCCTGCAAATAAAACTTCAAAACTCTGACTACATCCAAGTTATGGAGAAGCTTCCATAGAATTTGTTGGATTAGGACAAAAAGAAGGAACAATAATCTCATGATTAATATTGTCCAAAGAAACCACTTCAGGCAAAAAAATGTAACTTAGTTCTCCAAGCTGCCTTATCATCATGAAAAATGAGTCTCACAGGAAAGAGCAGACTATTCAGAAACTCTTCTAGCAGAGGAAATGGCCAAAAGAAACAAAACCTTCCAGGACAAAAGCTGAATATCTAAATAGGTTCAAAAGAAAGAACCTGCAAAACTCTTAGAACCAAATTAAGATTCCAAGAAGGAGAAATTGGTTTTATCACTGGCTTAATCCTTAACAAATTTGAACAGGAAATTTAGCAATCTTCTTGTGAAATTAGACCGAAAGAGACGAAATCTGGCACTTTAAAGAGCTGGCTGATAAACTTTTAACCAAACCATCTTAAATAAATTAAAAAATTCTAGGAATTCTAAAAGAGTTCCAGCTAAAACCGTTCTCCACACACCAAGAAATAAAGGCCTTCCAAACCTAGTGATAAATCTTCCTTGTCACAGGTTTACAAGGCTGACAGAAGTACAAACAAACAAAGCACAATAAATAAACTACGTGCGTGAAAAACGAAGCACGCTAAAAAGCCATCACGCGCATATCAGCAGCACACTATGGAAACTAGATACAAGCATGTGTGTGCAAACCTGATGTGCTCTAACCGGCCTGGCGCCAAAAACCCCCCAAATAATTATAGGCGCGAAGATCTAAAACATAGGGCACTATTAGAAAATAAATAATAAGCCGGCAAACGCAAACACTAACGTACTTAAAAATCCAACACATGCTAACAAAATATATACGATGTAAAATTCAATAAAGATCCCTTAAGCCCAGTTCCATATAAAAAAGATGCCTTTCACAATAGTCCCCTGGCTATGATGTACAGCCCCAATTGTACCTACTAATATCCTATTGAATAAGTGAGTGCCTACAATAACAAACCCCATACATACCTAGTAGGCACCTATATTACTGGACTTACCACTTGTAAATAGTACTTCCAGTAGCTAGCCAATACAGTGCTGTACACTTGACAGCAGAGGATCTATGTATATGGAGTATAACGACGATCCAATAGGAGGCTGCTAGCGATCGGTCTCCACAACACCTGTGGAAGATCTGTGACTGCGTGTAATTGTGCCACTACCCCATACTCCAAAAGCTTCCCTCTGACAAACAGTAACTTTCTGAGGAAAATTTGGGCCTCAAATCTGTCTGGAGCCACCTTCATTCTTTACCTTCCTTTTGTGGTTCAGTTTCTTGCTTTCTGCTATCATGGATTCAGATGATATCCAGAATGTAACATGTTCCATGTGTTTGGATGCCACTGTGGAACCTCCTGTTCCTTTTTGTCCCTCATGCATTGAGAGGGCTTTACACTATAGGGAAAAAATTTTTTTTGATAAAACTTTGCCCAAGGCGGATGCTTTTCCAGAGTCTACAGATGAGATACAGAGTATGCCGCAGCTTTCTCCCCAAGCGTCACAGCCCTTAACGCCCGCACAAGCGGTGCCATGTATTTCACCAGTTTATGCAGCAATCACGTTAAAGGACATAGCTGCAGTTATGTCCTCTACGCTTTCTGATGCGTTATCTACCTTCCCCATATTGCACGGCAAGCGTACAAGAAGGGACAACTATGTAGTCAATGCAGCCTCTGATACTATGATGGCGATCGCGGACATACCCTCCCGTGGTTCTGAGTTGGAGGGTACGGAGGTCCTATCCGAAGGTGAACTTTCTGACTCAGGGAGTGCCTTACCCCTGACTGAATGCTTCTCTGCAGATTACTTAATTGGCAGCTAAGAGTTCGGGCTTTTCCATCTTAGCTCGCAGGGCCTTATGGTTGAAGTCTTGGTCTGCGGATGTGTCATCATCCAAGTCTAAACTTTTGGCTATTCCTTACAAGGGGAAGACCCTGTTCGGACCTGACTTGAAGGAAATTATTTCCGACATCACGGGAGGAAAGGGTCATCTCCTCCCTCAGCATAAAAAAATACAAAGAGAGAGGGTGACAGAGTAATTTTTGTGCCTTTCAAAATTTCAAGGGAGTCCCCCCTTCCTCTTCCTCTAAACAGGAAGCGAACTATTCACAAACCAAGTCCACTTGGAGACCCCCAACCAGTCTTGGAACAAGGGTAAACAGTCCAAGAAGCCTGCTGATGCTTCCAAGTCAGCATGAAGGGTCGGCCCCCGATCCGGGACCGGACCTAGTAGGGGGCAGACTTTCTCTCTTCATCCATGCTTGGATAAGAGATGTTCAGGATCCCTGGATCCCCTAAAGGGGCAGACCATTCATTCTTACCAAATCCCCAACTCCATTTGCAGAAACTCAGCCCCAAACTGAATTTCAAATTTTGACTCATCAGTCCCAGGGCACCTGCTGCAATTTTTCTGCACCCCAGTTACTGTGTTTTTGTGCATAGTTGAGTCGCCTGGCCATGTTTTCACATGGGAGGTATGGCTTTTTGGCCCTAAGTCTTCTCCGGACAGAAGATGGGTGTACCCACTGGTTTCTGGCAATTTTGAGCTGAAAGCACCGCTACTGTATATAGCTTCTGATTGAGGAAAGTTTCCTTGGCCGGCCACTGCATCTACAAATCCTTGAAGTTTCCCATTTCTTTGTGGATCTTCAGAGAGCTTAGACCTCAGAAAACCCCTGTCTACCTTGAAATTTCTACCTTCGAGAGACTTTGCTGATGCAGTAAAATTACCTGTCTTGTTGCAGTGCTCAGTCTTGCCCTGGTGTATGACTTTTGTTATTAAACTGTCTTCAGCAACCTCTCTTTGTTAGCAAATTTTGGCTGTTCTTCACCCAGTTTTATTCCGCTAACACAGCTGTTTCTGTTTAAGTTAATGATTGTGTTGCAACCTACATATTAAATTGATGATCATTAGCACCTGTTTGGTATAATTGTTTAATCATGCCCCTTACTATATGTCTAAAAAAAACAGACTTTGTGTAAGTGTACCTAGAAGAATTGATGTTTTCAAGGCAAAGGGAGGTCACACCAAATATTGATTTGATTTCGATTTTTCTTCTGTTCACTCACTTTGCATTTTGTTAATTGGTAAAAAAAATAAACTATTAACATTTCTATTTTTGAAAGCATTTTTACTTTACATCTTTGCATCTTTCACACCTACCTATAACTGTACTGTACCTACCGAAAACAACAGAAATCATTATCTGCACTCTAAATCTCACAATTTTGTAATCCAAAAACCAAATATTCAGTATTAATGACAAACAAAACTGCATTTTTGTGGGTTTACGTCTCAGGGTGATGGGTATTGTATGTTGCTTGATCTCTTTAATAGTGTGCAGTGTAGTGATGTGTTGTAGATGAACACACCATAAAGCTATGTGTGCGTCTCCTTAAGGAATTGTAATGGAGCATTATCACTATATGGTGTGTTTGTGTTTGTTGGTTATTGATTATGTTTTAAAGGAATAAAAGTGTTATTTATTATTTTATTTTTGAGTTTCTTTAAATAATTGTACGATATACAAATAAAGTTGAGCCAGTAAAAGCCAAGTAAAGATCTGCATGTAAAATTACAGTATATACATTATGAACTGTTGGTAAGAAAAAAATAATGTAAGGTGAGAATATAAAATTGGTAAAAGGTAATAACTCGGCACATACTCTCCCAGTGAGTACAGGTACCACAATAGTGCCATTATACATGCAAGATCTGAGATGTTCCCTTACACCCAGTAACAATGGCTAAAAGCAAACCGGAAACAAGATCAGAGAAACTGGTATAGAAACGTGATCAAGAAGAGGGTAAAATGGGATATGGTCATTTTCCATAAGCATTTAAGCGGTTTATTTAGAAGTGCTGTATATACACCTAGTTGGAAGTCTCCAGTATTCAGTACGCTATGAAAACTAGAGTTTAGCTGATACAAAAAATTGTAAGCTTAGGGCAGTGCCGATATCACCGCAACCTGTTTTTCAAACCGACTTTCCCCATTTACTTCTATACAGTGCTGGTATATTATATAGGGGTGAAGGTGTCACCAGTGCAGAATTAATGTGACTATCTGGCACCCGGGCAGCAACTGGCACTGTTTAGTATTCCCATTGGATTGCTTCCAATCATGCCCTGAGCTTTGATTCTTTTTTATTTCTCTGTTTGTCGTAATCTTCAGCGTTCTTCTCCCCTTTTGTAATGATGCACGTTAATGAGATGCCTTTTTCAATAATTGTCTTTGTTTTATAGGTTGTTAATTGTGGCCAAGATGGGTGGTAGGTGTCTGTTGGGGGGAGTAAAGTATTTCTTTAACCACTGCATTTCCAAACATTCTTTTTGCATATTGGCTAGTGTAGCAGTTAAAGGGTTAATAACATAGCAGATTAAAATGAGACACATTTGCTTCTGATGTGATGGGCTTCTAGGGAAGGTTTGCAGAATATCAAGTGCAGATCTGCAGCAATAAACTCCTGCGGAATTAACCAATTAACATCAAACCTCGAACACCAGCCCTGTGCAAAAGTCAATGAGATTTTGAATTGTTCTGTGTTTAATTTCTCCTGTGTTATAGTAACATGAGCACTATGAGTCTACAAGGCTGTAAAAACGTTATGTTCTTTCATGCCATGTAGAAGTATATCCACCATATCAGAGATGGATAAGACAAGTATGAGGACAGGTATATTATAATGAATGTTATATCATCTGTTTTATAGGATTAAGTGATGAGGAGATTGAGTTGGCGCTGCGGCAGTCTGGCACTGCCCATGATGACCCGCCACTTCTTGGAACCACCACTGCTCCACACTCAGGACCACCTCTCACTTTGGCAGTACAGCCATACAGTAAGTACACGGAGATACACCAGAATTATTTAATCTTCAAGTGAAGCCCTTTCCACCCTTACAAAAACTTCATCACAAATAATCATTACACTCATACCAAGTAAGAGCTTTTCAAAGAAACTAAAACTCAATTCTACCATAAGTTTACACAGTTCTCTGTTTTTTTAAAGTGTTTATGCTGTGTTAGGGGTACAGTGTTACTACAATTGTTTCTGTGTGTACTTGCCATTTATACCTTTTCTAAATTGGTCCTCACAAAATCCAAAGATGACATGCACACTGCTCCACCATATAAATAAAGCACAGACATTTAGTAAATGAAACCAATGGGAATCTGAAGTCGTAGCTGCTGTTACACCCTTAGTAAGATGATGTTAAATGTATTAAAAGCCCACTTTATTAGTACTAAAGTTAAAATCATTAATGCCAAACATTATTGATCCTGGCACGTACTCTGTATGAGATGTATCTGAACATTTTGAATACAGTTTGTGTGACAGAACAGTAGAGTCTTTGACAAATCTATAGATGAAAGAAAATATTTGACAGAAGATTGTCAATTTGACATTGTTTGTAAAGATTAGTGAGAATATCCCTGGATAAGAACAAGTCAGCTAAGGAGGGACCTAGAGACCTAGACTGTCTGAGATTACAGGTGTGTACGATCTGTATGAGACCTAGACTGTCTGAGATTACAGGTGTGTATGATCTGTATGAGACCTAGACTGTCTGAGATTACAGGTGTGTACGATCTGTATGAGACCTAGACTGTTTGACATTACAGGTGTGTATTATCTTTATGAGACCTAGGCTGTCTGAGATTACAGGTATGTACGATCTGTATGAGACCTAGACTGTCTGAGATTACAGGTGTGTGCGATCTGTATGAGACCTAGACTGTCTGAGATTACAGGTGTGTATGATCTGTATGAGACCTAGACTGTCTGAGATTACAGGTGTGTACGATCTGTATGAGACCTAGACTGTTTGACATTACAGGTGTGTATTATCTTTATGAGACCTAGGCTGTCTGAGATTACAGGTATGTACAATCTGTATGAGACCTAGACTGTCTGAGATTACAGGTGTGTGCGATCTGTATGAGACCTAGACTGTCTGAGATTACAGGTGTGTACTTTCTGTATGAGACCTAGACTGTCTGAGATTACAGGTGTGTACGATCTGTATGAGACCTAGACTGTTTGACATTACAGGTGTGTATTATCTTTATGAGACCTAGGCTGTCTGAGATTACAGGTATGTACGATCTGTATGAGACCTAGACTGTCTGAGATTACAGGTGTGTACGTTCTGTATGACACCTAGACTGTCTGAGATTACAGGTGTGTATTATCTGTATAAAACCTAGACTGTCTGAGATTTCAGGTTTGTATTAACTATATGAGATTTAGACTGTCTGAGATTACAGGTGTGTACGATCTGTATGAGGCCTAGACTGTCTGAGATTACAGGTGTGTACGATCTGTATGAGACCTAGACTGTCTGAGATTACAGGTGTGTACGTTCTGTATGAGACCTAGGCTGTCTGAGATTACAGGTGAGTACGATCTGTTTGAGGCCTAGACTGTCTGAGATTACAGGTGAGTACTATCTGTTTGAGGCCTAGACTGTCTGAGATTACAGGTGTGTACGTTCTGTATGAGACCTAGACTGTCTGAGATTACAGGTGTGTACGTTCTGTATGAGACCTAGGCTGTCTTAGATTACAGGTGTGTACGATCTGTATGAGACCTAGACTGTCTGAGATTACAGGTGTGTACGATCTGTATGAGACCTAGACTGTCTGAGATTACAGGTGAGTACGATCTGTTTGAGGCCTAGACTGTCTGAGATTACAGGTGTGTACGATCTGTATGAGACCTAGACTGTCTGAGATTACAGGTGTGTACGATCTGTATGAGACCTAGACTGTCTGAGATTACAGGTGTGTATGATCTGTATGAGACCTAGACTGTCTGAGATTACAGGTGTGTACGATCTGTATGAGACCTAGACTGTTTGACATTACAGGTGTGTATTATCTTTATGAGACCTAGGCTGTCTGAGATTACAGGTATGTACGATCTGTATGAGACCTAGACTGTCTGAGATTACAGGTGTGTGCGATCTGTATGAGACCTAGACTGTCTGAGATTACAGGTGTGTATGATCTGTATGAGACCTAGACTGTCTGAGATTACAGGTGTGTACGATCTGTATGAGACCTAGACTGTTTGACATTACAGGTGTGTATTATCTTTATGAGACCTAGGCTGTCTGAGATTACAGGTATGTACAATCTGTATGAGACCTAGACTGTCTGAGATTACAGGTGTGTGCGATCTGTATGAGACCTAGACTGTCTGAGATTACAGGTGTGTACTTTCTGTATGAGACCTAGACTGTCTGAGATTACAGGTGTGTACGATCTGTATGAGACCTAGACTGTTTGACATTACAGGTGTGTATTATCTTTATGAGACCTAGGCTGTCTGAGATTACAGGTATGTACGATCTGTATGAGACCTAGACTGTCTGAGATTACAGGTGTGTACGTTCTGTATGACACCTAGACTGTCTGAGATTACAGGTGTGTATTATCTGTATAAAACCTAGACTGTCTGAGATTTCAGGTTTGTATTAACTATATGAGATTTAGACTGTCTGAGATTACAGGTGTGTACGATCTGTATGAGGCCTAGACTGTCTGAGATTACAGGTGTGTACGATCTGTATGAGACCTAGACTGTCTGAGATTACAGGTGTGTACGTTCTGTATGAGACCTAGGCTGTCTGAGATTACAGGTGAGTACGATCTGTTTGAGGCCTAGACTGTCTGAGATTACAGGTGAGTACTATCTGTTTGAGGCCTAGACTGTCTGAGATTACAGGTGTGTACGTTCTGTATGAGACCTAGACTGTCTGAGATTACAGGTGTGTACGTTCTGTATGAGACCTAGGCTGTCTTAGATTACAGGTGTGTACGATCTGTATGAGACCTAGACTGTCTGAGATTACAGGTGTGTACGATCTGTATGAGACCTAGACTGTCTGAGATTACAGGTGTGTACGATCTGTATGAGACCTAGACTGTCTGAGATTACAGGTGTGTACGATCTGTATGAGACCTAGACTGTCTGAGATTACAGGTGTGTACGATCTGTATGAGACCTAGACTGTCTGAGATTACAGGTGTGTACAAGATCTATATTTGTGTTAGAGACCCAGAGGTGTCTTCAGGAACCATTTTTATACAAATTATGAAGCACTTACCTATATGTTTATATGAATAATTTATAATAGAGATATACAGTTATCTAATTTCATTATAAATTTGTGATTTTTTTTTTTTTTTTTTTTTTTTACAAATATTCAGACAGCTATAGACACTTCTACATACAAATATTGTTTCAGCATAGTATTGATGGGATGTTATGGGCCTATAAACAATGTGATATACCATGTGTGTGTGTGTATATATGTATATATATATATAATTTTTCTTTACCCCTTTTAAATTAATACAGATCAGCTTTATTTTCAATATGAGCCGTTTGGTGTGTGTGGCACATGGGGGCCATTATGTCCTTGAGACATTAATGGAGAGAGCTACATAGTTGTGGGATCTAAGCTAAATGGCCAAATGGATTTCGATGGGACAAATATGTGTGATATTTATATAAACAGAAAAGTACTCAGTCATATTTTTGTGTCCACCA
>NC_069506.1:295866802-295879302 GCF_027579735.1 Bombina bombina | reverse complement strand
CCTCTGTGTAGAGCGACTTTAGGTATACCCCAAGCGCTTGGTTTGATCGTCCCACAGCATAACTTAAATCACTTAAGCTAGCTAATGCATTTGTTTCTGATGCCATTGTACATTTGACAAAACTAACGGCTAAGAACTCCGGATTCGCCATCCAGGCGTGGAGAGCGCTATGGCTTAAATCCTGGTCAGCTGACGTGACTTCTAAATCTAAATTACTTAATATTCCTTTCAAGGGGCAGACCTTATTCGGGCCCGGCTTGAAAGAGATTATTGCTGACATTACTGGAGGCAAGGGTCATACCTTTCCTCAAGATAGGGCCAAATCAAAGGCTAAACAGTCTAATTTTCGTGCCTTTCGAAATTTCAAGGCAGGAGCAGCTTCAACTTCCTCCGCTCCAAAGCAGGAAGGAGCTGTTGCTCGTTACAGACAGGCTTGGAAAAATAACCAGTCCTGGAACAAGGGCAAGCAGGCCAGAAAACCTGCTGCTGCCCCCAAGACAGCATGAAGGAACGGCCCCCTATCCGGAAACGGATCTAGTGGGGGGGGGCAGACTTTCTCTCTTCGCCCAGGCGTGGGCAAGAGATGTCCAGGATCCCTGGGCGTTGGAGATCATATCTCAGGGATATCTTCTGGACTTCAAAGCTTCTCCTCCTCGAGGGAGATTCCATCTATCAAGGTTATCAGAAAACCAGATAAAGAAAGAGGCATTCCTACGCTGTGTACAAGACCTCCTAGTAATGAGGGTGATCCACCCAGTTCCACGGGCGGAACAAGGGCAGGGATTTTATTCAAATCTGTTTGTGGTTCCCAAGAAAGAGGGAACCTTCAGACCAATCTTGGACCTAAAGATCCTAAACAAATTCCTAAGAGTTCCATCATTCAAGATGGAAACTATTCGAACCATCCTACCCATGATCCAAGAGGGTTAGTACATGACCACAGTGGACTTAAAGGATGCCTACCTTCACATACCGATTCACAAGGATCATTATCGGTACCTAAGATTTGCCTTTCTAGACAGGCATTACCAATTTGTAGCTCTTCCCTTCGGGTTAGCTACGGCCCCGAGAATCTTTACAAAGGTTCTGGGCTCACTTCTGGCGGTTCTAAGACCGCGAGGCATAGCGGTGGCTCCGTATCTAGACGACATCCTGATACAGGCGTCAAGCTTTCAAATTGCCAAGTCTCATACAGAGATAGTTCTGGCATTTCTGAGGTTGCATGGGTGGAAAGTGAACGTGGAAAAGAGTTCTCTATCACCACTCACAAGAGTCTCCTTCCTAGGGACTCTTATAGATTCTGTAGAGATGAAAATTTACCTGACGGAGTCCAGGTTATCAAAACTCCTAAATGCTTGCCGTGTCCTGCATTCCATTCCACGCCCGTCAGTGGCTCAGTGCATGGAAGTAATCGGCTTAATGGTAGCGGCAATGGACATAGTGCCATTTGCGCGCCTGCATCTCAGACCGCTGCAATTATGCATGCTAAGTCAGTGGAATGGGGATTACTCAGATTTGTCCCCTCTACTAAATCTGGATCAGGAGACCAGAGATTCTCTTCTCTGGTGGCTTTCTCATGCCCATCTGTCCAAAGGCAATACCTTTCGCAGGCCAGACTGGACGATTGTAACAACAGATGCGAGCCTTCTAGGTTGGGGCGCAGTCTGGAACTCCCTGAAGGCTCAGGGATCGTGGACTCAGGAGGAGAAACTCCTCCCAATAAATATTCTGGAATTAAGAGCAATATTCAAGGCTCTTCTAGCTTGGCCTCAGTTAGCAACACTGAGGTTCATCAGATTTCAGTCGGACAACATCACGACTGTGGCTTACATCAACCATCAAGGGGGAACCAGGAGTTCCCTAGCGATGTTAGAAGTCTCAAAGATAATTTGCTGGGCAGAGTCTCACTCTTGCCACTTGTCAGCGATCCACATCCCAGGCGTGGACAACTGGGAGGCAGACTTTCTAAGTCGCCAGACGTTTCATCCGGGGGAGTGGGAACTTCATCCGGAGGTGTTCGCTCAACTGATTTGTCGTTGGGGCAAACCAGAACTGGATCTCATGGCGTCTCGCCAGAACGCCAAGCTTCCTTGTTACGGATCCAGGTCCAGGGACCCGGGAGCGGCGCTGATAGATGCTCTAGCAGCCCTTTGGGTCTTCAACATGGCTTATGTGTTTCCACCATTTCCGCTGCTACCTCGACTGATTGCCAAGATCAAACAGGAGAGAGCATAGGTGATTCTGATAGCGCCTGCGTGGCCATGCAGGACCTGGTATGCAGACCTAGTGGACATGTCGTCCTGTCCACCATGGTCTCTACCTCTGAGGCAGGACCTTCTAATACAAGGTCCTTTCAACCATCCAAATCTAATTTCTCTGAGGCTGACTGCATGGAGATTGAACGCTTGATTCTATCAAAGCGTGGCTTCTCAGAGTCAGTTATTGATACCTTAATACAGGCACGGAAGCCTGTTACCAGGAAAATCTACCATAAGATATGGCGTAAATATTTGCTTTGGTGCGAATCCAAGAGTTACTCATGGAGTAAGGTTAGGATTCCTAGGATATTGTCCTTTCTACAAGAGGGTTTGGAAAAGGGCTTATCTGCTAGTTCGTTAAAGGGACAGATTTCTGCTCTGTCCATTCTTTTGCACAAGCGTCTGGCAGAAGTTCCAGACGTCCAGGCTTTTTGTCAGGCTTTGGCTAGGATTAAGCCTGTGTTTAAAACTGTTGCACCTCCGTGGAGCTTAAACTTGGTTCTTAAAGTTCTTCAAGGTGTTCCGTTTGAACCCCTTCATTCCATTGATATTAAGCTTTTATCTTGGAAAGTTCTGTTTTTGATGGCTATTTCCTCGGCTCGAAGAGTCTCTGAGTTATCTGCTTTACATTGTGATTCTCCTTATCTGATTTTCCATTCAGACAAGGTAGTTCTGCGTACAAAACCTGGGTTTTTATCTAAGGTAGTTTCTAACAGGAATATCAATCAAGAGATTGTTGTCCCTTCATTGTGCCCTAATCCTTCTTCAAAGAAGGAACGTCTTTTGCATAATCTGGACGTAGTCCGTGCCCTGAAGTTCTATTTACAGGCAACTAAAGATTTTCGTCAAACTTCTTCCTTGTTTGTCGTTTATTCTGGACAGAGGAGAGGTCAAAAAGCTTCGGCAACCTCTCTCTCTTTTTGGCTTCGGAGTATAATACGTTTAGCCTATGAGACTGCTGGACAGCAGCCCCCTGAAAGAATTACAGCTCATTCTACTAGAGCTGTGGCTTCCACCTGGGCCTTTAAGAATGAGGCCTCTGTTGAACAGATTTGCAAGGCTGCGACTTGGTCTTCGCTTCACACCTTTTCTAAATTTTACAAATTTGACACTTTTGCTTCTTCAGAGGCTGTTTTTGGGAGAAAGGTTCTACAGGCAGTGGTTCCTTCCGTTTAAGTTCCTGCCTTGTCCCTCCCATCATCCGTGTACTTTAGCTTTGGTATTGGTATCCCATAAGTAATGGATGACCCGTGGACTGAATACACTTAACAAGAGAAAACCTAATTTATGCTTACCTGATAAATTTATTTCTCTTATAGTGTATTCAGTCCACGGCCCGCCCTGTCTTTTTTAAGGCAGATCTAAATTTTAATTAAAACTCCAGTCACCACTGCACCCTATGGTTTCTCCTTTCTTGTCTTGTTTCGGTCGAATGACTGGATATGACATGTGAGGGGAGGAGCTATATAGCAGCTCTACTTTGGGTGATCCTCTTGCAACTTCCTGTTGGGAAGGGAATATATCCCATAAGTAATGGATGACCCGTGGACTGAATACACTACAAGAGAAATAAATTTATCAGGTAAGCATAAATTATGTTATTCTCATGATCACACCTTTGTTTATATTTACCCCATTTTGGTAGTTTTCCTATTTTGTAAGTAATGTTTTTCCTGGTCGACCCTGTAACCGTTTTACATACTCCCACAGTTTGTCACTGCTATAAAGAGTGAAAAGTGTCCCTTATACATTCTCTGGTAACATTTATTATGTTTTTGTGTGATGTGAAAGGACATTATAGCCTCGTGACATGACACTACAGCAAGCTTCCATTTAGAGCGATGTCATGTACAGTTTAATGCTATAGTTTCACACCTCTGAGGTACTAACTGGGTCATGTTGGGCCATGAATAAATATGTTATAGATATGTTATAGTGTGTTATAGTGTGGTCACTTCAAATAAAAATCTGTTATCATGCGATAAAGCAGTGTCATTACTGGTTGTGGCTTCTCTAATCACTTATATTCACGTCCAGCACAACATTTTACCACCTCAGAGATCTGAAAAAACTATGCACCCAAACCAGCAACACCCTCACCGGGCATCACAGCCAATTGCAAACAAAATGCCTGGTATGGCAGAAATTTTACAAACTGACTTGTGGCAAAGGTGGCATCCTATGACCTAGTGCCGTGTTTTAATGTTGCTGACCTCTTCAGTTTGACCCATTGTACTGCCAGTATTTATGTACCTGTTAGCACTGGGTGTGGCTGAAACCCCTGCACTCAATAATTAATGGGGGTGTCCACATACTGTGCATATAAGTTAAATACCTAGTTATTTCACCCTATACAGTTAGTGAAAACAAAATGTTTCCCAGGTGTGTTTCACATGCAGTTAGATATTATGTAACTGTCACGGTAACCACAGGACTAACGGTTGTGCACCATTCCTAAATGATTCCAAACCCCATAGCCACTGCATTCTTTGATCAGATTTGTCAACCCTAAGGCCCAGAGCCTGAATTTGGCCCTACGTTACTTTTAATCTAACTTATCCTATTTCATTTACTCAGCTGTAGCTATCTGCTTGCTGTGCAAGGAGCGTTGGCTCAGTTTGTTCCCTTTTATGTTTATAGGTACGTTTGTCACATATATTTTATCAAATAATTACTCATTTAATTACACTTTTATTTCAGTTAGTGCAATTTGTAATGTTTGTTCCTCAGCACTTGTGTTGTTCTGCATTGAAAGCTGCTAGGACACCGCTGATCCAGTATGTTTATTGCGGGATTAAAGGCACCTTCTTTACATCACACGTATTTAAATATCTGATGAGAAGAATGAATCTGGCTTGTATATAAAATATATATGTGACATAGTCTTTATCAGGCATTGCCTGCTTATGTCCTCTGCTTTCTTCATATACACAGTTACGTTTTTGTTTGTGAGCTATAAATATCATCTTTGAATATAAAATATGTAACTGCTGGACATTGCTTGTGAATGAATATGCAGCATTGTTTCCTGTGTACAAAGCAGAACAAAGGTGCAGGAAGCATAAAAGCAAGCGGTGCTGTTGGGTTTGAATTCTGTACAGTGCGGGGGGTTAGCAGAGACCCAGAGACAATGTGCACGCTACAATTAAAGGGGTTGAAAGCTGAGTGCTGTACTCACTTTTGTGTTTCTTGGAAGGATAAAAAGCAACATTTCTCTTGTTAAGTGTATCCAGTCCACGGATCATCCATTACTTGTGGGATATTCTCCTTCCCAACAGGAAGTTGCAAGAGGATCACCCACAGCAGAGCTGCTATATAGCTCCTCCCCTAACTGTCATACCCAGTCATTCTCTTGCAAGCCTCAACCAAGATGGAGGTCGTAAGAGGAGTGTGGTATTTTATACTTAGTTTATTCTTCAATCAAAAGGTTCTTCAGGCAGTGGTTCCTTCCGCTTAATCCTGCCTTGTCCCTCCCATCATCCATGTACTTTAGCTTTGGTATTGGTATCCCACAAGTAATGGATGATCCGTGGACTGGATACACTTAACAAGAGAAAACATAATTTATGCTTACCTGATAAATTTATTTCTCTTGTAGTGTATCCAGTCCACGGCCCGCCCTGTCCTTTTAAGGCAGGTCTAAATTTTAATTAAACTACAGTCACCACTGCACCCTATGGTTTCTCCTTTCTCTGTTTGTTTTCGGTCGAATGACTGGATATGACAGTTAGGGGAGGAGCTATATAGCAGCTCTGCTGTGGGTGATCCTCTTGCAACTTCCTGTTGGGAAGGAGAATATCCCACAAGTAATGGATGATCCGGGGACTGGATACACTACAAGAGAAATACATTTATCAGGTAAGCATAAATTATGTTTTCCTTTATGAGTGAACGGAAATCATTTATTTTGCTCTTTTCTTTGCATTTGTTTTAAATACCCAAAATGAATGGCCCCTTGATAAAAACAAACAAACAAATGAACAGGATGAGTCGTGCGACTAGCGCTGCTGATTGGAGGAGCAGCATTTTGGGCTCAGGACCAGCAGTGCACTGAGGGTCCAGAGCGGCACTTCTACAGTTTAACCACTTTGCGGTGGTTAAACACATAGTAGAGCGGGGTCTATAGTGTTAAATTATGTGCTTTAACAGATTAGAGCACATAATATTCTGACCATTATGGCCCTTCCAGTGATTCACCCTTGTTATACAGTTACTGTAAGGTCTTCTGGGTGGTCTGTCCTCTCTGAGTTATTTTTTAAGGGTTGAATCCTTTCTTCTCCTTCTGTCCTCGGATAAAAGGGGGGTCTATAGGGGCTTCATCTCTTCAGACATCTAGGTAGGGTGTCTCCTCAGCTGTCTAGCTGTTCTCCATAAATGTAAACATTTCAGATAGAACATGTAATTTTAAACAACGTTTCCATGTTCTTCTTTCTCTTGGTATCTTTTGTTGAACATCATACCTACTTGTAGCTAGCAGCTGATTGGTGGATGCACATATATGTTGTATATGTTATATTGACCTGGTCTAAGGTCTGTTGTGGGTATATGCTTAGCTTTAAAAGGTTGGTCAGGTATTGACCCGATCTAAGGTCCGATGTGGGTATATGCTTAGCTATAAAAGGTTGGTTAGGTATTGACCTAGTCTAAGATCTGATGGGGGTATATGCTTAGCTATAAAAGGTTGGTTAGGTATTGATCCAATCTAAGGTCTGATGGGGGTATATGCTTAGCTTTAAAAGGTTGGTTAGGTATTGACCTAGTCTAAGGTCTGATGGGGGTATATGCTTAGCTTTAAAAGGTTGGTTAGGTATTGACCTGGTCTAAGGTCTGATGTGGGTATAGGCGTAGCTTTAAAAGGTTGGTTAGGTATTGACCTAGTCTAAGGTCTGATGGGGGTATATGCTTAGCCTTAAAAGGTTGGGTAGGTATTGACCTGGTCTAAGGTCTGATGGGGGTATATGCTTAGCTTTAAAAGGTTGGTTAGGTATTGACTCGGTCTAAGGTCTGTTGTGGGTATATGCTTAACTTTAAAAGGTTGGTTAGGTATTGACCTTGTCTAAGGTCTTATGTGGGTATATGCTTAGCTTTAAAAGTTTAATTAGGTATTGACCTGGTCTAAGGTCTGTTGTGGGTATATGCTTAGCTTTAAAAGGTTGGTTAGGTATTGTCCTGGTCTAAGGTCTGTTGTGGGTATATGCTTAGCTTTAAAAGGTTGGTTAGGTATTGACCTGGTCTAAGGTCTGTTGTGGGTATATGCTAAGCTTTAAAAGGTTGGTTAGGTATTGGCCCGATCTAAGGTCCGATGTGGGTATATGCTTAGCTATAAAAGGTTGGTTAGGAATTGATCCAATCTAAGGTCTGATGGGGGTATATGCTTAGCTTTAAAAGGTTGGTTAGGTATTGACCTAGTCTAAGGTCTGATGGGGGTATATGCTTAGCTTTAAAAGGTTGGTTAGGTATTGACCTGGTCTAAGGTCTGATGTGGGTATATGCTTAGCTTTAAAAGGTTGGTTAGGTATTGATCTAGTCTAAGGTCTGATGGTGGTATATGCTTAGCTTTAAAAGGTTGGTTAGGTATTGACCTGGTCTAAGGTCTGATGGGGTATATGCTTAGCTTTAAAAGGTTGGTTAGGTATTGACTTGGTCTAAGGTCTGATGGGGGTATATGCTTAGCTTTAAAAGGTTAGTTAGGTATTGACCTAGTCTAAGGTCTGATGAGGGTATATGCTTAGCTTTAAAAGGTTGGTTAGGTATTGACCTTGTCTAATATGCTCAGCTTTAAAAGGTTGGTTAGGTATTGACCTGGTATAAGGTCTGATGTGGGTATATGCTTAGCTTTAAAAGGTTGGTTAGGTATTGACCTGGTCTAAGGTCTGATGTGGGTATATTCTTAGCTTTAAAAGGTTGGTTAGGTATTGACCTGGTCTAAGGTCTGATGTGGGTATATGCTTAGCTTTAAAAGGTTGGTTAGGTATTGACCTAGTCTAAGGTCTGATGGTGGTATATGCTTAGCTTTAAAAGGTTGGTTAGGTATTGACCTGGTCTAAGGTCTGATGGGGGTATATGCTTAGCTTTAAAAGGTTGGTTAGGTATTGACTTGGTCTAAGGTCTGATGGGGGTATATGCTTAGCTTTAAAAGGTTAGTTAGGTATTGACCTAGTCTAAGGTCTGATGAGGGTATATGCTTAGCTTTAAAAGGTTGGTTAGGTATTGACCTTGTCTAATATGCTCAGCTTTAAAAGGTTGGTTAGGTATTGACCTGGTATAAGGTCTGATGTGGGTATATGCTTAGCTTTAAAAGGTTGGTTAGGTATTGACCTGGTCTAAGGTCTGATGTGGGTATATGCTTAGCTATAAAAGGTTGGTTAGGTATTGATCCGATCTAAGGTCTGATGGGGGTATATGCTTAGCTTTAAAAGGTTGGTTAGGTATTGACCTGGTCTAAGGTCTGATGTGGGTATATTCTTAGCTTTAAAAGGTTGGTTAGGTATTGACCTGGTCTAAGGTCTGATGTGGGTATATGCTTAGCTTTAAAAAGGTTGGTTAGGTATTGACCCCCAAGGCAGAACATACAGTGATCTGAGATGTCATCGCAGAAAATGCAGCATGTCTGCAGAAAGAATGGGACACATGCAGGAACTGTCAGCGATTTAACTTTGCAGCACTGCTCCACATTAGGCTGTTCTTTTCAAACAGAGATGTGCTCTGGCTGCATTGTGTACGTTTTTCTTAACACAGTGCATTCAGAGCAAAGTGCTGTTTGAAGTGAACAGTCAAATATGCAGTAGAGCTGCAAAGCAGCAGTGTATTGGTTGTCGACTGGCTCTCAGGCATTTTTCCAAACCCGCCCCCCTAGCCTGTCCCAGTCTGCAAAGCTGTTTTTTCTGAATGTAAGACGTTAGTATGAGCAATGCACCTTTTTTAATACTACACTTTTATGTTAGACAAAGAGAAAAAGGAAACAAATTTATTCAAGGGACATTTTACTTTTTTTTTTTGTCTGCAGCTATTTTTTTGCTACTAAAATGGCTTTATTCTCCAGTTAACCAACACATTGCAATTGTACTGGTGCTTTAGTGTAACTACCTAATTTACAATTGAATTTTATTTAAAAATGACCCGCAGAAACATTTTCACTAAAAAAATATCTCATCGCAGAAAGTGAAAAAAAGTTCTGCCTCTGGGGTATTGACCTGGTCTAAGGTCTGATGTGGGTATATGCTTAACTTTAAAAAGCTTTAAAAAGTTGGTTATGTATTTACCTGGTTGAGGTAGATTTGTAACTGACATTAAATAGGTTGCTTGTTTCTGCACCTGGTCTGAGCTATGGTACAAACATGTAGCTGACAAGACCTTCACATGGTCTGAGATTTGTTGGGGCAAATCTGAGGTTTGGTGGTAGGGCATATCTGAGGTTTAGTGTTGGGGCATATCTGAGGTTTAGTGTTGGGGCATATCTGAGGTTTAGTGTTGGGGCATATCTGAGGTTTAGTGTTGGGGCATATCTGAGGTTTAGTGTTGGGGCATATCTGAGGTTTAGTGTTGGGGCATATCTGAGGTTTAGTGTTGGGGCATATCTGAGGTTTAGTGTTGGGGCATATCTGAGGTTTAGTGTTGGGGCATATCTGAGGTTTAGTGTTGGGGCATATCTGAGGTTTAGTGTTGGGGCATATCTGAGGTTTAGTGTTGGGGCATATCTGAGGTTTAGTGTTGGGGCATATCTGAGGTTTAGTGTTGGGGCATATCTGAGGTTTAGTGTTGGGGCATATCTGAGGTTTAGTGTTGGGGCATATCTGAGGTTTAGTGTTGGGGCATATCTGAGGTTTAGTGTTGGGGCATATCTGAGGTTTAGTGTTGGGGCATATCTGAGG
Source organism: Bombina bombina (assembly GCF_027579735.1). Classification (NCBI taxonomy): domain Eukaryota; kingdom Metazoa; phylum Chordata; class Amphibia; order Anura; family Bombinatoridae; genus Bombina; species Bombina bombina. The sequence continues at coordinate 295,869,173 of NC_069506.1, read as the reverse complement.
TTTAGTGTTGGGGCATATCTGAGGTTTAGTGTTGGGGCATATATGAGTTTTGGTGTTGGGGCATATCTGAGGTTTGGTGTTGGGGCATATCTGAGGTTTGGTGTTGGGGCATATCTGAGGTTTGGTGTTGGGGCATATCTGAGATTTAGTGTTGGGGCATATCTGAGCTTTGGTGTTGGGGCATATCTGAGCTTTGGTGTTGGTGGTGATAGCCATTTTGGGTATATTTATTTAATATTTGACATATTTATTATGTGCATAGCCAGATATACACTTGCTGACAATCACACTTGTAGTAAAATCATATTCAGTACTTGTGAATATATAGCCTTTGGCTTTTGTAGTAGACATAGAAATGCCACTGTAGATGTCTGAAATGGTTGCTTGAATTGAAGTCAACAAATTTCATGAAAGTATGCAACAACCTAGTAACAGCCTTACGCAGCTGTTTAACATAGTAAATATAAGTAGTAGACTCATTATGCTGTAGTAGCTCTAGTGACCAGGCTGATGAACATAAAGTTCTACTGATATCTCTGGTAGCTTCCAAAGTATTTTGAAAGGACCAGTAAATACAGTAGATTTGCATAAACAACAAATGATAAAAAGACAATGCAATAGCACTGTGTCTGAACTTCACATGAGTATTAGATTTGTTTCTGACATCTATAGTTATATCTATTTCCACTCCCCCTGTATCATGTGACAGCCATCAGCCAATCACAAATGCATATACGTATATACTGTGCATTCTTGCACATGCTCAGTAGGAGCTGGTGACTCAAAACGTATAAATATAAAAAACTGTGCACATTTTGTTAATAAAAGTAAATTGGAAAGTTGTTTAAATTTGCTGCTCTATCTGAATTATGAAAGTTTAATTTTGACTTGAGTTTCCCTTTAAATATTTAACAAATTATTTCCAAACTTTAACAAGCTCCATAGGCACTTAGATCTAGCTGAAGGATATCTATTAGCAAAAAAATGTTAAATTAAAGAATTGCAACAAGGGTTAGTGAATTCTTGAAATAGCATATACGTGATTGGAACATATCCAGAAACAGTTATCAAGAATATTTGGAATGCACATAATACTTGTAAATATTGTTTTAGTCAGATGTTTTTTCTCTCTTCTTTACAGCAGCGAATGTCTCATCCAATCAAATGATGACTGGCTGCTTACACAGATCTATTGAGCATGCGCTTACTGATTTGTGCATGCAACTAGCAGTTGTCTCTCCACTATAAGCTGTAGATCTGCTGTTTTTAAAGGAGAGCCAACTGTGGATAATGCGCATGCGCGGGGTACAGTGTGAGCGCACTGAAAAGGAATATAAGGCGGGCAGACACATCTTGATTGACAGCAGCACCCCCATTGTTGCAAAGAAAAAAAACAGATGGTGTGTGATGGTCACCTTTTTTACATGCAGACACAGCATTTCAGCTTCAAGGAGTACGCTCTTATTACAAAAATTAAAATTGTCAACATAATATTTAATGACTAATATGAAACATGTTATGTCCCTTTAAGAGGATTTTCATGTGGTGTAAACCTGAACTGCTTAAGTTTCAAGCAGTTTTTATGCAGATGTTGTGCAGCAAAATGATTAATTGCTGTTATATACTACGTGTGCTTTAAAAAAGGCTTTAATATCCATTTATATAAAAGTGATCTCTAAAATATTTGTTTGCTATAGTTCTCTGTAGTTAGGATGACCGTTTTGGTTTCCTCTCCTTTCAGATAACATTTTTATTTCCTATAACTTTGTAAAGTTGAAGTATTAAGTGTGCAGGTTTTTTAGCATGGAGGTTACCATAGGAATCTCAGAAACCAGAGATTAAAGGGACACTAACCCCACATTTTTTCTTTCATGATTCAGATAGAGCATGCAATTTTAAGCAACTTTTTTAATTATCTCCTATTTGTTTTTATTTGTTCTCTTGTTACCTTGATTTGAAAAAGCAGTAATAAAAGGTTAGGAGCCGGCCCATTTTTAGTTCAGCACCTTGGTAGAGCTGCCGATTGGTTTGCTACATTTAGCCACAAATCAGAAAGTGCTACCCAGGTGCTGAACAAAAAATGGTCCGGCTCAAAAGCTTACAGTACCTCTTTTTCAAATCAAGATAGCATGAGAACAAAGAAAAGTTGATAATAGGAGTAAATTAGAAAGTTGCTTAAAATCTCATGTTCTATCTGAATCATGAAAGAAAAAAATTGGGTTTAGTGCCCCTTTAAGTAAATGATCATTTTTTTACTGAAAAAAAATAAAATGAGACTGGGTGTGGCAGTAGCGAACAATTTGTTCTTAGAAGCACTCACATGAACGTACCCAGCATGCCTCACTTCAGTCACTGTTTGTCTTTTGTTTGT
>NC_069506.1:295844302-295861802 GCF_027579735.1 Bombina bombina | reverse complement strand
GCAAACCTCACAAACCATAGAGCTGTGGTATTTTGGTGACATTAGAAAAAAAGAAAAAAAATGACAAATTTACTAATTAACTATGTTGTTCGTGGTCATTGTAAGATACACAGTTACTAAATACACTAAGCACATATAGCAATGGCTGTCGTTATAGGAGCAGTTCATGATGGTTTTCCCCAAACCCAGTTAGTGCGCTGTGTGGTTTTGTGCCAGTTAGTAACACTGCTCACTTTATAAAGTAACACAGGAGCACTGTTTACCTCTGGAGAAAAAGGGCTTCTTATGTCCAGCAAAAACCCCATGGCAATTGCAGCATTTTCTTTTTGGATTCAGACAGAGCATACAATTTTAAAAAAGTTTCCAATTTTTTTCTATCATCAAAATTGTTTTGTTCCCATAATATTCTGTGTTGAAGAGATACATAGGAAGGCATCTGGAGCACTACATAGCAGGAAATAGTACTGCCATATAGTGCTCTTGCAAATAGAAAACATTCTTACAAAACTGCTGCCATATAGTGCTCAATATATGTGCACGTGCCTTAGGTTACATCCCTGCTTCTCAAGAAGAGAAACTAAGAGAACAAAGAAAGTGTAATAACAGAAGTAAATTAGATAGTTGTTTAAAATTTTATGTTTTATATCTGAATCATGAAAGAAAATATTGGGTTTCGTGTTCCTTTAAGCGCAGAACTGTTCTCTTTTTGCCTCTTTTTTTTCCATTTTTTATTTTGTTTGAAAGTATACTTTCTTTTGCAAGATGTACCGAGTCCACGGATTCATCCTAACTTGTGGGATATTGTCCTTCCTGACAGGAAGTAGCAAAGAGAGCACCACAGCAGAGCTGTCTATATAGCTCCCCCCTTAACTCCACCCCCCAGTCATTCTCTTTGCTGGCTCTAAGCAGGAAGGGTAAAGGGAAGAGGTGTTAAACTGTTAGTTTTATTTTATCTTTAATCAAGTGTTTGTTATTTTTAAATGGTACCGGTGTTGTACTATTTACTCTCAGGCAGGACATAGATAAAGATTTCTGCCTGGAGGATGATGATCTTAGCATTTGTAACTAAGGTCCACTGCTGTTCCCACATGAGCTGAGGAGTACAGGAAAACTTCAGTGTGAGGAACGGTTTCTTGCTATACAGCAATGAGGTATGTTCAGTAATATTTTCTGCAGGGACTGTGTTAACTCGGAAAGGCTGTCAGTGTCCCTATTAGAGGAAGGGTAAGCAGTAATCCTAGTGTTATCAGAGGTTTCTCTTGTTAAGTGTATCCAGTCCACGGATCATCCATTACTTGTGGGATATTCTCCTTCCCAACAGGAAGTTGCAAGAGGATCACCCACAGCAGAGCTGCTATATAGCTCCTCCCCTCACTGCCATATCCAGTCATTCTCTTGCAACTCTCAACTAAGATGGAGGTCGTAAGAGGACTGTGGTGTTTTATACTTAGTTTATTTCTTCAATCAAAAGTTTGTTATTTTTAAATGGTACCAGAGTGTACTGTTTATCTCAGGCAGTATTTAGAAGAAGAATCTGCCTGCGTTTTCTATGATCTTAGCAGAAGTAACTAAGATCCTTTGCTGTTCTCACATATTCTGAGGAGTGAGGTAACTTCAGAGGGGGAATAGCGTGCAGGTTTTCCTGTAATAAGGTATGTGCAGTTAGAATATTTTTCTAGGGAATGGAATTTGCTAGAAAATGCTGCTGATACCGAAGTAATGTAAGTAAAGCCTTAAATGCAGTGATAGCGACTGGTATCAGGCTTATTAATAGAGATACATACTCTTATAAAAGTGTATTTTAAAACGTTTGCTGGCATGTTTAATCGTTTTTTTACATATGTTTGGTGATAAAACTTATTGGGGCCTAGTTTTTTCCACATGGCTGGCTTGAATTTTGCCTAGAAACAGTTCCCTGGGGCTTCCCACTGTTGTAATATGAGTGGGAGGGGCCTATTTTGGCATTTTTTTGCGCAGCAAAAATTACAGACACAAACATCCAGCTTCTTCCTGCATGATCCAGGACTTCTCTGAAGGGCTCAAAAGGCTTCAAAAGTCGTATTGAGGGAGGTAAAAAGCCACAGTAGAGCTGTGGCAGTTGTTGTGACTGTTTAAAAACGTTTTTGTCATTTGTTATTCCGTTTTTGGTATTAAGGGGTTAATCATCCATTTGCAAGTGGGTGCAATGCTCTGCTAACTTATTACATACACTGTAAAAATTTCGTTAGTGTAACTGCATTTTTTCACTGTTATTTCAAAATTTGGGAAAATTTGTGTTTCTTAAAGGCGCAGTAACGTTTTTTATATTGCTTGTAAACTTGTTTTAAAGTGTTTTCCAAGCTTGCTAGTCTCATTGCTAGTCTGTTTAAACATGTCTGACACAGAGGAACCTACTTGTTCATTATGTTTGAAAGCCATGGTGGAGCCCCATAGGAGAATGTGTACTAAATGTATTGATTTCACCTTAAACAGTAAAGATCAGTCTTTATCTATAAAAGAATTATCACCAGAGGGTTCTGTCGAGGGGGAAGTTATGCCGACTAACTCTCCCCACGTGTCAGACCCTTCACCTCCCACTCAGGGGACGCACGCTAATATGGCGCCAATTACATCAGGGACGCCCATGCGATTACCTTGCAGGACATGGCTGCAATCATGAATAATACCCTGTCAGAGGTATTATCTAGATTGCCTGAATTAAGAGGCAAGCGCAATAGCTCTGGGGTTAGGAGAGATACAGAGTGCGCAAATGCTGTTAGAGCCATGTCTGATACTGCGTCACAGTATGCAGAACATGAGGACGGAGAGCTTCAGTCTGTGGGTGACATCTCTGACTCGGGGAAACCTGATTCAGAGATTTCTAATTTTAAATTTAAGCTTGAGAACCTCCGTGTATTGCTTGGGGAGGTATTAGCTGCTCTGAATAACTGTAACACAGTTGCAATTCCAGAGAAATTGTGTAGGCTGGATAGATACTATGCGGTGCCGGTGTGTACTGACGTTTTTCCTATACCTAAAAGGCTTACAGAAATTATTAGCAAGGAGTGGGATAGACCCGGTGTGCCCTTTTCCCCACCTCCTATATTTAGAAAAATGTTTCCAATAGACGCCACTACACGGGACTTATGGCAGACGGTCCCTAAGGTGGAGGGAGCAGTTTCTACTTTAGCAAAGCGTACCACTATCCCGGTTGAGGACAGTTGTGCTTTTTCAGATCCAATGGATAAAAAATTGGAGGGTTACCTTAAGAAAATGTTTATTCAACAACGTTTTATTTTACAGCCCCTTGCATGCATTGCGCCTGTCACTGCTGCGGCGGCATTCTGGTTTGAGGCCCTGGAAGAGGCCATCCAGACAGCTCCATTGAATGAAATTATTGACAAGCTTAGAACGCTTAAGCTAGCTAACTCATTTGTTTCTGATGCCATTGTTCATTTGACTAAACTAACGGCTAAGAATTCCGGATTTGCCATCCAGGCGCGTAGGGTGCTATGGCTTAAATCCTGGTCAGCTGACGTGACTTCAAAGTCTAAATTACTCAAAATTCCTTTCAAGGGGCAGACCTTATTCGGGCCTGGCTTGAAGGAAATTATTGCTGACATTACTGGAGGCAAGGGTCATACCCTTCCTCAGGACAGGGCCAAATCAAAGGCCAAACAGTCTAATTTTCGTGCCTTTCGAAATTTCAAGGCAGGAGCAGCATCAACTTCCTCCGCTTCAAAACAAGAGGGAACTGTTGCTCATTCCAGACAGGCCTGGAAACCTAACCAGTCCTGGAACAAGGGCAAGCAGGCCAGAAAGCCTGCTGCTGCCCCCAAGACAGCATGAAGGAACGGCCCCCTATCCGGAAACGGATCTAGTGGGGGGCAGACTTTCTCTCTTCGCCCAGGCGTGGGCAAGAGATGTTCAGGATCCCTGGGCGTTGGAGATCATATCTCAGGGATATCTTCTGGACTTCAAAGCTTCTCCTCCACAAGGGAGATTTCATCTTTCAAGGTTATCAGCAAACCAGATAAAGAAAGAGGCATTCCTAAGCTGTGTGCAAGACCTCCTAGTAATGGGAGTGATCCATCCAGTTCCGTGGACGGAACAAGGACAGGGATTTTATTCAAATCTGTTTGTGGTTCCCAAGAAAGAGGGAACCTTCAGACCAATCTTGGATCTAAAGATCTTAAACAAATTCCTCAGAGTTCCATCATTCAAAATGGAAACTATTCGGACCATCCTACCCATGGTCCAAGCGGGTCAGTACATGACCACAGTGGACTTAAAGGATGCCTACCTTCACATACCGATTCACAAAGATCATCATCGGTTCCTAAGGTTTGCCTTTCTAGACAGGCATTACCAATTTGTAGCTCTTCCCTTTGGGTTGGCCACTGCCCTGAGAATTTTTACAAAGGTTCTGGGCTCACTTCTGGCGGTTCTAAGACCGTGAAGCATAGCGGTGGCTCCGTATCTAGACAACATCCTGATATAGGCGTCAAGCTTTCAAATTGCCAAGTCTCATACAGAGATAGTTATGGCATTTCTGAGGTCGCATGGGTGGAAAGTGAACGTGGAAAAGAGTTCTCTATCACCACTCACAAGAGTCTCCTTCCTAGGGACTCTTATAGATTCTGTAGAGGTGAAAATTTACCTGACGGAGTCCAGGTTATCAAAACTTCTAAATGCTTGCCGTGTCCTTCATTCCATTCCACGCCCGTCAGTGGCTCAGTGCATGGAAGTAATCGGCTTAATGGTAGCGGCAATGGACATAGTGCCATTTGCGCGCCTGCATCTCAGACCGCTGCAATTATGCATGCTAAGTCAGTGGAATGGGGATTACTCAGATTTGTCCTCTCTACTGAATCTGAATCAAGAGACCAGAGATTCTCTTCTCTGGTGGCTTTCTCGGGTCCATCTGTCCAAGGGTATGACCTTTCGCAGGCCAGATTGGACGATTGTAACAACAGATGCCAGCCTTCTAGGTTGGGGCGCAGTCTGGAACTCCCTGAAGGCTCAGGGATTGTGGACTCAGGAGGAGAAACTCCTCCCAATAAATATTCTGGAGTTAAGAACAATATTCAAGGCTCTTCTAGCTTGGCCTCAGTTAGCAACACTGAGGTTCATCAGATTTCAGTCGGACAACATCATGACTGTGGCTTACATCAACCATCAAGGGGGAACCAGGAGTTCCCTAGCGATGTTAGAAGTCTCAAAGATAATTCGCTGGGCAGAGTCTCACTCTTGCCACCTGTCAGCGATCCACATCCCAGGCGTAGAGAACTGGGAGGCGGATTTTCTAAGTCGTCAGACTTTTCACCCGGGGGAGTGGGAACTCCATCCGGAGGTGTTTGCTCAACTGCTCCATCGTTGAGGCAAACCAGAACTGGATCTCATGGCGTCTCGCCAGAACACCAAGCTTCCTTGTTACGGATCCAGGTCCAGGGACCCGGGAGCAACGCTGATAGATGCTCTAGCAGCTCCTTGGTTCTTCAACCTGGCCTATGTGTTTCCACCGTTTCCTCTGCTCCCTCGACTGATTGCCAAAATCAAACAGGAGAGAGCATCGGTGATTCTGATAGCGCCTGCGTGACAACGCAGGACCTGGTATGCAGACCTAGTGTACATGTCATCTCTTCCGCCATGGACTCTGCCTCTGAGGCAGGACCTTCTAATACAAGGTCCTTTCAATCATCCAAATCTAATTTCTCTGAGACTGACTGCATGGAGATTGAACGCTTGATTCTATCAAGGCGTGGCTTCTCCGAGTCAGTCATTGATACCTTAATACAGGCTCGGAAGCCTGTCACCAGGAAAATCTACCATAAGATATGGCGTAAATATCTTTATTGGTGTGAATCCAAGAGTTACTCATGGAGTAAGGTTAGGATTCCTAGGATATTGTCCTTTCTCCAAGAGGGTTTGGACAAAGGCTTATCAGCTAGTTCTTTAAAAGGACAGATCTCTGCTCTATCTATTCTTTTGCACAAGCGTCTGGCAAAAGTTCCAGACGGCATTTTGTCAGGCTTTGGTTAGGATTAAGCCTGTGTTTAAAACTGTTGCTCCCCCGTGGAGCTTAAACTTGGTTCTTAAAGTTCTTCAGGGAGTTCCGTTTGAACCCCTTCATTCCATTGATATTAAACTTTTATCTTGGAAAGTTCTGTTTTTGATGGCTATTTCCTCGGCTCGAAGAGTCTCTGAGTTATCTGCCTTACATTGTGATTCTCCTTATCTGATTTTTCATTCAGACAAGGTAATTCTGCGTACCAAACCTGGGTTTTTACCTAAGGTGGTTTCTAACAGGAATATCAATCAAGAGATTGTTGTTCCATCATTGTGTTCTAATCCTTCTTCAAAGAAGGAACGTCTTTTGCATAATCTGGACGTAGTCCGTGCCTTGAAGTTTTACTTACAGGCTACTAAAGATTTTCGTCAAACATCTGCCCTGTTTGTCGTTTACTCTGGACAGAGGAGAGGTCAAAAAGCTTCGGCAACCTCTCTCTCCTTTTGGATTCGGAGCATAATACGCTTAGCCTATGAGACTGCTGGACAGCAGCCCCCTGAAAGGATTACAGCTGATTCTACTAGAGCTGTGGCTTCCACCTGGGCCTTTAAGAATGAGGCCTCTGTTGAACAGATTTGCAGGGCTGCGACTTGGTCTTCGCTTCACACCTTTTCTAAATTTTACAAATTTGACACTTTTGCTTCTTCGGAGGCTGTTTTTGGGAGAAAGGTTCTACAGGCAGTGGTTCCTTCCATTTAAGTTCCTGCCTTGTCCCTCCCATCATCCGTGTACTTTAGCTTTGGTATTGGTATCCCACAAGTAATGGATGATCCGTGGACTGGATACACTTAACAAGAGAAAACATAATTTATGCTTACCTGATAAATTTATTTCTCTTGTAGTGTATCCAGTCCACGGCCCGCCCTGTCCTTTTAAGGCAGGTCTAAATTTTAATTAAACTACAGTCACCACTGCACCCTATGGTTTCTCCTTTCTCGTCTTGTTTCGGTCGAATGACTGGATATGGCAGTGAGGGGAGGAGCTATATAGCAGCTCTGCTGTGGGTGATCCTCTTGCAACTTCCTGTTGGGAAGGAGAATATCCCACAAGTAATGGATGATCCGTGGACTGGATACACTACAAGAGAAATAAATTTATCAGGTAAGCATAAATTATGTTTTTTACTAGCTTGCATAAAGGGTTAATTTTTTGTGGGCACTCAGTTTGTTATGTTGCTCAAACAGTGGAATGGGGATTATGCAGATTTATCTCCTCAGATAAATCTGGATCAAGAGACCAGAGACTCTCTTCTTTGGTGGTTGTCACAGGATCACCTGTCCAGGGGAATGTGTTTCCGCAGGCCAGCGTGGGTTATTGTGACGACGGATGCCAGCCTACTGGGCTGGGGTGCAGTCTGGAATTCCCTGAAAGCACAGGGTTTGTGGACTCAGGAGGAGGCCCTCCTACCGATAAATATTCTGGAATTAAGAGCGATATTCAATGCTCTTCAGGCGTGGCCTCAGCTGGCTTCGGCCGGATTCATCAGGTTTCAGTCGGACAACATCACGACTGTAGCTTATATCAATCATCAGGGGGGAACAAGGATGATAGAAGTTTCCAGGATAATCCGATGGGCAGAGACTCACTCTTGCCATCTATCAGCGATCTATATCCCAGGGGTGGAGAACTGGGAGGCAGATTTTCTAAGTCGTCAGACTTTTCATCCGGGGGAGTGGGAGCTCCATCCGAAGGTGTTTGCTCAACTGGTTCAGCTATGGGGCACACCAGAATTGGATCTGATGGCGTCTTGTCAGAACGCCAAACTTCCTTGTTACGGATCCAGGTCAAGGGATCCTCAGGCAGTACTGATAGATGCTCTAGCAGTACCCTGGTCATTCAACCTGGCTTATGTGTTTCCACCATTCCCTCTCCTTCCGCGTCTGATTGCCAGAATCAAACAGGAGTGAGCTTCTGTGATTTTGATAGCGCCTGCGTGACCACGCAGGACTTGGTATGCAGACCTGGTGGACATGTCATCTCTGCCACCATGGACTCTGCCACTGAGACGGGACCTTTTGATTCAAGGTCCATTCAAGTATCCAAATCTAATTTCTCTGCAACTGACTGCTTGGAGATTGAACGCTTGATTTTATCAAAGCGGGGTTTCTCTGAGTCGGTCATAGATACCTTGATTCAGGCTCGAAAGCCTGTCACCAGGAAGATCTATCATAAGATATGGCGTAAATATCTTTTTTGGTGTAAATCCAAAGGCTACTCATGGAGTAAGATCAGGATTCCTAGGATTTTGTCTTTTCTCCAAGAAGGATTGGAGAAAGGATTGTCCGCTAGTTCCTTAAAGGGACAGATATCTGCTTTGTCTATTCTGTTGCACAAGCGTCTGGCAGATGTCCCAGACGCTCGGGCTTTTTGTCATGCTTTAGTTAGAATTAAGCCTGTGTTTAAACCTGTTGCTCCGCCATGGAGTCTCAATTTAGTTCTTAAAGTTCTTCAGGGGGTTCCGTTTGAACCCATGCATTCCATAGATATTAGTTCTGTTTCTAGTTGCTATCTCTTCAGCTCGAAGAGTTTCTGAACTATCTGCATTACAATGTTACTCGCCTTATCTTGTTTTCCATGCTGATAAGGTGGTTTTGCGTACCAAACCTGGATTCCTCCCTAAGGTTGTTTCTAACAGGAATATCAATCAGGAAATTGTTGTTCCTTCTCTGTGTCCTAATCCTTCTTCTAAGAAGGACCGTCTGTTGCACAACTTGGACGTGGTTCGTGCCTTGAAGTTTTTTTTGCAGGCAACCAAAGATTTTCGCCAATCATCTTCTTTGTTTGTTGTCTATGCTGGAAAGCGTAGAGGTCAAAAGGCTAAGGCTACCTTTCTTTCCTTTTGGCTGAAAAGCATCATCCGTTTGGCTTATGAGACTGCTGGACAGCAGCCTCCTGAAAGAATTACAGCTCACTCCACTAGAGCGGTGGCTTCCACATGGGCTTTTAAAAATGATGCTTCTGTTGAACAGATTTGTAAGGCTGCGACTTGGTCTTCGCTTCATACCTTTTCCAAATTTTACAAATTTGATACTTTCGCTTCTTCGGAGGCTTTTTTTGGGAGAAAGGTTTTGCAAGCAGTGGTGCCTTCCGTTTAGGTTCCTGTCTTGTCCCTCCCTTCATCCGTGTCCTAAAGCTTTGGTATTAGTATCCCACAAGTTAGGATGAATCCGTGGACTCGGTACATCTTGCAAAAGAAAACAGAATTTATGCTTACCTGATAAATTACTTTCTTTTGCGATGTACCGAGTCCACGGCCCGCCCTGTCTATTCAAGACAGATAGTATTTTTTATGTAAACTTCAGTCACCTCTGCACCTTATAGTTTCTCCTTTTCTTCCTTGGCCTTCTGTCGAATGACTGGGGGGTGGAGTTAAGGGGGGAGCTATATAGACAGCTCTGCTTTGGTGCTCTCTTTGCTACTTCCTGTCAGGAAGGACAGTATCCCACAAGTTAGGATGAATCCATGGTACATCTTGCAAAAGAAAGAAATTTATCAGGTAAGCATAAATTATGTTTTTATAGTCTTTTCATTCTTATATATATATACACACACACACACACACACATATATATATATATATATATATATATATATATATATATATATATATATATATACATACACATACACACATATATATATATATATACATACACATACACACACACATATATATATAAATATATACACACACACACACACACACACAATATATATATTTTTGTAATTTTCCCTGTTTGGGCCTTGCAGCCAGGCCTGACTGGGGTTAACTGCCTGTGACTGTGGTGACAGTGCAGCTTCCTGAGAGTGCTGGTTTGCACCCAGGGCTGTGCATGTTGCAGGGTCATAGGATGTGTACCCGGTCCGCCCTGAGAGTGCTGACCCCACCCCATGTTTTGTATATATATATATATATATATATATATATATATATATATATATATATATATATATATATATCCAAAGGCAAAAAAGGCACTCACTGTTCATAATAAAATGTAACTTTTAATAAGCCAAGTTTAAAACGACATAACGTTTCGGTGTTCACATAACACCTTTGTCAAATGTCAAAAATAGTTATAAACAACTTAATGCCCAACCACTCACCTATCATACCTTAACACCCATTACCTTAAATACAGTTTTGCTTGGCGCTCCTGTACGCTGATATACCCTGTGCGCAATGACGTCATGACGTTGCTGCGTCACGTAACGTGACCACATGGTGTCACGTCGCCCAGTCAAGCTGCCATAGCAACCGGTATACAATACCACCGTGGCTATATCGGGCTAATAGATCCCGATTCCAAAAGTGAATGGGCATAACAGCCCATCAATAACGTACTAGGCACTATACATTGGTCTGTAGTTACCAACCACAGCAACACATGTTGCTCACAGTGAAGATCATGTGACAGGGGCGCAAATCATTAAAAATTATAATCCCATGTAATTACAGTTTAAAAAACGATCAATCATGGATAGCAGGGACATATGAGCGATGCACTGGTCTAGTAACAGCAAATCTACATGGATTGAATCAGAACCAATCCAATTCATCTGCCTAAGATATGTATCTCCCCCACTATTTTTTCTGCATTCTAACCATATTAATTCTTGCCTCCTGGAGCATGATCAGAAACCCGTAAGGACCCACTAGGATGAAAATCCATGTGAATAGTTCTGGGTGACTTAGTATGCATCCATTATTGGTAGGTAGTGTTGAAGATTTATTTGTTGTAGAACGGTCCAAAGTCAAGGACAGTATTCAGCCCCCTAGGGACCAGAGTGTCCAGCGTATGGATCCATTTCGTTTCCACTTGTAGCAACCGGTTGTCCCTGTCACCACCCCTTCTTAATGGTGGTACATGGTCGATTAACATTGACCTCAGGCTTGATAGGCTATGATTACATTCAGCAAAGTGCCTGGCGACCGGTTGTTCCGATCCCCCCTTTTTTAATGCCTCACGTATTGCACAGCGGTGGTTAGCCATCCTGTCCCTGAAACTTGTTATGGTTTTACCAATATAAACCAGAGAACATGGACAGACTAACATATAGATGACATATGTACTAGTGCATGTTAGTCTGTGACGGATGGTAAATCGCCTATTCGTATGCGGATGCTGGAATGTCTGGCCCCTCATCATGGTATTGCAAGTAGTACAATTACCACATGTGTAGCATCCATTCTTGGACGTCTTCAGCCAGTTATCCTTCTGGTAGCATCTGACCGGATCAGTCTTCACCAGTACATCACGCAAATTTTCAGCCCTGCGGTACACCATCCTAGGTGGTTGCATTCTGTTAAAAGGGAGAGTTGGATCCGTTTCCAGGATCGGCCAATTTTTCTGAGCCGATTTCCTAAGTATGTCGCTAGTTGGAGTATAAGTGGTCACGAAATTAAGCCTTTCAGTATCCGTTTTAGGCTTATCATGTCCTTTACACTTGGGGTCTTTTAACAATTCCTCCTTGACTTTTCTGACTGTTCCTTTGTCATAGCCTCTTGCTACTAACTTGTCTTCCATAGTGGTTAGTTGATCAATCATAGTGGGTACCTCACTATTATTACGAATGACCCGCATCAGCTGAGAGGTGATAATCCCCATTTCTCCAACATAGGTGTGTCCGGTCCACGGCGTCATCCTTACTTGTGGGATATTCTCTTCCCCAACAGGAAATGGCAAAGAGCCCAGCAAAGCTGGTCACATGATCCCTCCTAGGCTCCGCCTACCCCAGTCATTCTCTTTGCCGTTGCACAGGCAACATCTCCACGGAGATGGCTAAGAGTTTTTTGGTGTTTAAATGTAGTTTTTATTCTTCAATCAAGTGTTTGTTATTTTAAAATAGTGCTGGTATGTACTATTTACTCTGAAACAGAAAAGAGAAGAAGATTTCTGTTTGTAAGAGGAAGATGATTTTAGCAAACGTTACTAAAATCGATTGCTGTTTCCACACAGGACTGTTGAGATGAAGTAACTTCAGTTGGGGGAAGCAGTTGGCAGACTTTTCTGCCTGAGGTATGACTGGCCACATTTCTAACAAGACTTTGTAATGCTGGAAGGCTGTCATTTTCCCTATGGGGACCGGTAAGCCATTTTCTTAGATTAAGTAAAAGAATAAAGGGCTTTATAAGGGCTTAAAAAACTGGTAGACATTTTTCTGGGCTAAAACGATTACTTTGCTAAGCATATTTGGCAGATTATAACTCTTTATAGTTATTATAATCTTGGGGATTGTTGTTAAAAAACAGCAGGCACTGTATGGACACCTTTTTCAGATGGGGGCCTTCTCTAGTCATAGGCAGAGCCTCATTTTCGCGCCACTAATGCGCAGTTGTTTTTGGAAAGCAAGGCATGCAGATGCATGTGTGAGGAGCTAAGAACCACTGAAAAAGCTTATAGAAGGCGTCATTTGGTATCGTATTCCCCTCTGGGCTTGGTTGGGTCTCAGCAAAGCAGATACCTGGGACTGTATAGGGGTTAAATGTAAAAACAGCTCCGGTTCCGTTATTTTAAGGGTTAAAGCTTTCAAATTTGGTGTGCAATACTTTTAAGGCTTTAAGACACTGTGGTGAAATTTTGGTGAATTTTGAACAATTGCTTCATGCTTTTTCGCATATTCAGTAATAAAGTGTGTTCTGTTTAAAATTTAAAGTGACAGTAACGGTTTTATTTTAAAACGTTTTTTGTGCTTTGTTGACAAGTTTAAGCCTGTTTAACATGTCTGAACCATCAGATAAGCGATGTTCTATATGTATGAAAGCCAATGTGTCTCCCCATTTAAATATATGTGATAATTGTGACATAGTGTCCAAACAAAGTAGGGACAATGATGCCACAGATAATAATATTGCCCAAGATGATTCTTCAGATGAGGGGAGTAAGCATGGTACTGCATCATCCCCTTCTGTGTCTACACCAGTTTTGCCCACACAAGAGGCCCCTAGTACATCTAGTGCGCCAATACTTATTACCATGCAACAATTAACAGCTGTTATGGATAATTCTATTGCAAATATTTTATCTAAAATGCCTACTTATCAGAGAAAGCGCGATTGCTCTGTTTTAAACACTGAAGAGCAAGAGGACGCTGATGATAACGTTTCTGACATACCCTCACACCAATCTGAAGGGGCCAGGAGGGAGGTTTTGTCTGAGGGAGAAATTTCAGATTCAGGAAAAATTTCTCAACAAGCTGAACCTGATGTTGTAACATTTAAATTTAAATTAGAACATCTCCGCGCACTGCTTAAGGAGGTATTATCTACTCTGGATGATTGTGACAATTTGGTCATTCCAGAGAAATTATGTAAGATGGACAAGTTCCTAGAGGTTCCGGTGCCCCCCGATGCTTTTCCTATACCCAAGCGGGTGGCAGACATAGTAAATAAGGAATGGGAAAGGCCCGGCATACCTTTTGTTCCTCCCCCTATATTTAAGAAATTATTTCCTATAGTCGACCCCAGAAAGGACTTATGGCAGACAGTCCCTAAGGTCGAGGGGGCGGTCTCTACTCTAAACAAACGCACTACTATTCCCATAGAAGATAGTTGTGCTTTCAAAGATCCTATGGATAAAAAATTAGAGGGTTTGCTTAAAAAGATGTTTGTTCAGCAAGGTTACCTTCAACAACCAATTTTATGCATTGTTCCTGTCACTACGGCAGCGTGTTTCTGGTTCGAAGAACTAGAAAAGTCGCTCAATAAAGAATCTTCGTATGAGGAGGTTATGGACAGAGTTCAAGCACTTAAATTGGCTAACTCTTTTATTCTAGATGCCGCTTTGCAATTAGCTAGATTAGCGGCGAAAAATTCAGGGTTTGCTATCGTGGCGCGCAGAGAGCTTTGGCTAAAGTCTTGGTCAGCGGATGTGTCTTCCAAGACAAAATTGCTTAACATCCCTTTCAAGGGTAAAACACTGTTTGGTCCTGATTTGAAAGAGATTATTTCAGACATCACCGGGGGAAAGGGCCACGCCCTTCCTCAGGATAGGTCTTTTAAGGCTAGAAATAAGCCTAATTTTCGTCCCTTTCGCAGAAACGGACCAGCCTCTACTTCTACATCCTCTAAGCAAGAGGGTAATACTTCTCAACCCAAACCAGCCTGGAGACCGATGCAAGGCTGGAACAAGGGTAAGCAGGCCAAGAAGCCTGCCACTGCTACCAAAACAGCATGAAGGGATGGCCCCCGATCCGGGACCGGATCTGGTGGGGGGCAGACTTTCTCTCTTTGCTCAGGCCTGGGCAAGAGATGTTCAGGATCCTTGGGCACTAGAAATAGTTTCTCAAGGTTATCTCCTGGAATTCAAGGAACTACCCCCAAGGGGAAGGTTCCACAGGTCTCAATTATCTTCAAACCAAATAAAAAGACAGGCATTCTTACATTGTGTAGAAGACCTGTTAAAGATGGGAGTAATTCATCCAGTTCCAATAGGAGAACAAGGGATGGGGTTTTACTCCAACCTGTTCATAGTTCCCAAAAAAGAGGGAACATTCAGACCAATTTTAGATCTCAAGATCCTAAACAAATTTCTCAGGGTTCCATCGTTCAAAATGGAAACCATTCGAACGATCCTTCCTACCATCCAGGAAGGTCAATTTATGACCACGGTGGATTTAAAGGATGCGTACCTACATATTCCTATCCACAAGGAACATCATCAGTTCCTAAGGTTCGCTTTTCTGGACAGGCATTACCAGTTTGTGGCACTTCCATTCGGATTAGCCACTGCTCCGAGAATTTTCACAAAGGTACTAGGGTCCCTTCTAGCGGTTCTAAGACCAAGGGGCATTGCAGTAGTACCGTACTTGGACGACATCCTGATTCAAGCGTCGTCTCTGTCAAAAGCAAAGGCTCATACGGACATCGTCCTAGCCTTTCTCAGATCTCACGGATGGAAAGTGAACATAGAAAAAAGTTCTCTTTCCCCGTCAACAAGAGTTCCCTTCTTGGGAACAATAATAGACTCCTTAGAAATGAGGATTTTTCTGACAGAGGTCAGAAAATCAAAACTTCTAAGCTCTTGTCAAGTACTTCATTCTGTTCTTCGTCCTTCCATAGCGCAGTGCATGGAAGTAATAGGATTGATGGTTGCAGCAATGGACATAGTTCCTTTTGCACGAATTCATCTAAGACCATTACAACTGTGCATGCTCAGACAGTGGAATGGGGATTATACAGACTTGTCTCCGACGATTCAAGTAGATCAAAGGACCAGAGATTCACTCCGTTGGTGGCTGATCCTGGACAACCTGTCACAGGGAATGAGCTTCCGCAGACCAGAGTGGGTCATTGTCACGACCGACGCCAGTCTGGTGGGCTGGGGCGCGGTCTGGGAACCCCTGAAAGCTCAGGGTCTATGGTCTCGGGAAGAATCTCTTCTCCCGATAAACATTCTGGAACTGAGAGCGATATTCAATGCTCTCAAAGCTTGGCCTCATCTAGCAAAGGCCAAATTCATAAGGTTTCAATCAGACAACATGACGACAGTTGCATATATCAACCATCAGGGGGGAACAAGGAGTTCCCTGGCGATGGAGGAAGTGACCAAGATAATTCAATGGGCGGAGGATCACTCCTGCCACTTGTCTGCAATCCACATCCCAGGAGTGGAAAATTGGGAAGCGGATTTTCTGAGTCGTCAGACATTCCATCCGGGGGAGTGGGAACTCCATCCGGAGATCTTTGCCCAAATAACTCGATTATGGGGCATTCCAGACATGGATCTGATGGCCTCTCGTCAGAACTTCAAGGTTCCTTGTTACGGGTCCAGATCCAGGGATCCCAAGGCGACTCTAGTAGATGCACTAGTAGCACCTTGGACCTTCAACCTAGCTTATGTATTCCCACCGTTTCCTCTCATTCCCAGGCTGGTAGCCAGGATCAATCAGGAGAGGGCTTCAGTGATCTTGATAGCTCCTGCGTGGCCACGCAGGACTTGGTATGCAGACCTGGTGAATATGTAATCGGCTCCACCATGGAAGCTACCTTTGAGACAGGACCTTCTTGTTCAAGGTCCATTCGAACATCCGAATCTGGTTTCCCTCCAACTGACTGCTTGGAGATTGAACGCTTGATTTTATCAAAGCGTGGGTTTTCAGATTCTGTAATAGATACTCTTATTCAGGCTAGAAAGCCTGTAACTAGAAAAATTTACCATAAGATATGGAAAAAATATATCTGTTGGTGTGAATCTAAAGGATTCCCATGGAACAAGATACAAATTCCTAAGATTCTATCCTTTCTACAAGAAGGTTTGGAGAAAGGATTATCTGCAAGTTCTCTGAAGGGACAGATCTCTGCGTTATCTGTTTTACTTCACAAAAGGCTGGCAGCTGTGCCAGACGTTCAAGCGTTTGTTCAGGCTCTGGTTAGAATCAAGCCTGTTTACAGACCTTTGACTCCTCCCTGGAGTCTTAATCTAGTTCTTTCAGTTCTCCAAGGGGTTCCGTTTGAACCCTTACATTCCGTAGATATTAAGTTATTATCTTGGAAAGTTTTGTTTCTGAGTTATCTGCTCTGCAGTGTTCTCCGCCCTATCTGGTGTTCCATGCAGATAAGGTGGTTTTGCGTACTAAGCCTGGTTTTCTTCCGAAAGTTGTTTCCAACAAGAATATTAACCAGGAGATAGTTGTACCTTCTTTGTGTCCGAATCCAGTTTCAAAGAAGGAACGTTTGTTACACAATTTGGACGTAGTCCGTGCTCTAAAATTCTATTTAGAGGCCACTAAAGATTTCAGACAAACATCTTCTTTGTTTGTTGTTTATTCTGGTAAAAGGAGAGGTCAAAAGGCAACTTCTACCTCTCTTTCTTTTTGGCTTAAAAGCATTATCCGATTGGCTTATGAGACTGCCGGACGGCAGCCTCCTGAAAGAATCACAGCTCATTCCACTAGGGCTGTGGCTTCCACATGGGCCTTCAAGAACGAGGCTTCTGTTGACCAGATATGTAAGGCAGCGACTTGGTCTTCACTGCACACTTTTGCCAAATTTTACAAATTTGATACTTTTGCTTCTTCAGAGGCTATTTTTGGGAGAAAGGTTTTGCAAGCCGTGGTGCCTTCCATTTAGGTGACCTGATTTGCTCCCTCCCTTCATCCGTGTCCTAAAGCTTTGGTATTGGTTCCCACAAGTAAGGATGACGCCGTGGACCGGACACACCTATGTTGGAGAAAACAGAATTTATGCTTACCTGATAAATTACTTTCTCCAACGGTGTGTCCGGTCCACGGCCCGCCCTGGTTTTTTTAATCAGGTCTGATGAATTATTTTCTCTAACTACAGTCACCACAGTATCATATGGTTTCTCCTATGCATATTTCCTCCTGTACGTCGGTCGAATGACTGGGGTAGGCGGAGCCTAGGAGGGATCATGTGACCAGCTTTGCTGGGCTCTTTGCCATTTCCTGTTGGGGAAGAGAATATCCCACAAGTAAGGATGACGCCGTGGA